>NC_080724.1:16200000-16357500 GCF_019097595.1 Hemibagrus wyckioides
TGAAGAGATTGAGGTGTACAAGCATCATCTTGAGCAGACGTACAAATTGTGCAGGCCGTGTCAGACTGCAGTGGAGTACTACATCAAGCACCAGAACCGGCAGCTGAGGGCTCTGCTCCTTAACCACCAGCTCAGACGCAGCCGAGACGCAGACAAAGCCTTCATCACGGTCAGTGGATTGGTCAGCATGTGCTGGGTTCAGTGTAGCTACTTTAACATCATATATATAAGCTTATTATTTATTCTTAAGCAAGCAAATAACATAGCATCTTCCCCTAACTCTCCTGTCTGTGGCCTTTCATTGTTTTTATAGTGATTTAATATTGTCCGTATGTAATGAACAGCTAAGTGAATGGTGTTTTATGTGACTAAATGATCTATGATTAATTTCTAATTTGTCCTATTAAAATAGTCATAGTTCCTGGTTACCATATTATCCAGTAACTGAGTGTATGTGATGTGCAAAGATTATGCCTGTTTAGTCTCATATCACCTCATATAACTCCTTGTCTGTTTGCTACAGAGCTCCTACACCGTCTCCACTCCCGCTTGGCTCGTAATGCTACGAGCCCTGGCTTTCCTCGCTTGTGCTTTCCTGGTCTCCTTGGCCGTGTACGGATCTGGAGACGTATCCTCCCCCTCCGACGGCTCTCACATCCCGAAGGGTGGTGTCGCACCCCTCAAACACGCTCTCCAAAATGACACAGACGCAAAGGTCAATGACAGCAGCAGGGGCGGGCAGATGTGGAGCGATCTGGTGGGCCTTCTTCCAGAGGAGGCAGTAGAGAACGCTAAGCTGATCTGGGAGTCTGGAAGCAACCATCAGATGGCTGTCGCTTCTGTCGGCCTTCTGACTTGCATCACCGGTGTCCTAATGGCAGGGCCTTTCAGGTGAAATACACTTTTGTTGTTTTTTTTTCACATTACAGTTTATCATGCTGTGTCTGTATTTATTTCCTCTTTTCTTTTCTGCCGAAGATTAAGGAGAATTGACGCCTTCGCTTCTTTCCTCTGGCTCCTGGTGTTATGCCTGTACTCTGTGGAGTTCTTCCTGAAGACGGACATCCCCGATTGGCTGGACGCAATCAAGCTTGGCGCCACCTCCTTGTGTTGCTTGGTCGGATTCGCCGCCGCCGTGGCCACGCGCAAGCCCACGAGTCAGAGAAGATCCAGAGGCCGCAGGTCAGAATCCGAACAGTGACACTTCACTAAGCCATTTAGAAGGAATAGTTATGCAGGTTGCAGTGTAGGACTTCTTCTGTTTGGAGTACCGCATTTGCAATCATCATCTTTTCCTCTCCATGGATGTAAACCTGCTATATGTTTGCAACCATCAGTACCGTCTTGTGGCTGTCTCCATTTTGCTTCTTGTAGATTTAGGAAAACGTTGGTGAGTAAAGGTTCAACCAGAAGCCTAACCTGGTGACGCTGTCAGGGGTTTTAAATGCGGTGGGTGTTAGAATGACCTCAACCTTAGTCGTAGAGATTTTGTGACAGAATTGACCATATTTTCCAGATTATTATTATTATTATTACTATTACACTGGCCATTTTTATTCTACATCCTGGAAGTCTGCTAAAATGACACCTCTCTGCCTTTCCTGTTTAGCAGGATCTTTCTATCTTTACTTCAGTAGTTTGCTTCCTGAGCTAAATCCTTTGCTACACATATATTACTTATTTATAATTATTTAATCTCTTTTATGTGATATTTTTTTATAAAGGATTTATTCTATGCCAAGGTTTAATCACTATATAAACATATTTACACTGATCAGGCATAACATTATGACCTAATATTGTGTTGGTCCCCTTTTTGCTGCCAAAACAGCCCTGACCCGTCCTGCACTGTGTATTCTGACACCTTTCTATCAGAACCAGCATTAACTCCTTCAGCAATTTGAGCAACAGTAGCTCGTCTGTTGGATCGGATCACACGGGCCAGCCTTCGCTCCCCACGTGCATCAATTTTGACCCTGTCACCGGTTCACCACTGTCACTTCCTTGGACCACTTTTGATAGATACTGACCACTGCTCTGGTCAAACCTTACTCTTGCCCATTTTTCCTGCCTCTAACACATCAACTTTGAGGACAAAATGTTCACTTGCTACCTAATATATCCCACCCACTAATAGGTGCCATGATGAGGAGATAATCAGTGTTATTCATTTCACCTCTCAGTGGTCATAATATTATGCCTGATCGGTGTATTTTTGTCACTGTCACTACAACAATGCCAGTGATGATTTCAGTCAAAGCTGATATTTATTAAAAACTACTAATACAGACTTTTCACTAAACATTACTAATCAGAGCATGCGTTCATTTGAGTGTGTTTCTTGAAGAAAAAGCTATATTCAAGATGCTGGTCATTTAGTTTCAAAACACTAGCTGACTTTTACTTGAGTCTCTGTTTTAGTTGATACCACATCATGTATGTTTATTATTCAAAAATACTTCGTGATGACGAGGGTTTTCCTGTGTAAGGTGACCTGAAAACAAATCTGGTCCCAAACTTTTGGAAAGCTGAGGTAATGAGGACCAAATAAAAGCTAAACAGTTAGAGTTAGTGGCTTTGCTGTAACCAAGGAAGTGGCAAAACATCCCAGACAGCCTCCCTGACGTTTGATGGACATCTCAGCTGTCTGTGTGTGTGTGTGTGTGTTTGAACTAGTGACGTCCAACTATAGTGTGGTTTTGACTTTGATACAAAAGGACTGCATGTCTGTCTTTTTTTTTGTTATTTAAATACGAGTTGAATTTTCATGTATTTGATGAGAAATAGAAAATCTTGTTGCTTCGTTAGCTTTCTTTTCAATTCACGAATCAAATATTCCAACGTGCACCGGAAACATTTGCTTTTAAATCCCAGGACTGTCGAAGCCCCGATGTCAATCGCAGTCCTTAACTCCTGAGCAAAAAAGAAAGAGTTTAATGCTCCTCGCACATCAGCTGCTTTGGAGGAAATGATTTGGTGTAATTTATCATTTTATAAATACAGTTATGCTTTAGTTGTAGATTTTAGCCAAAGATTTCATGATTTCTGACCCCATGCTACAGAGATACCAGAGACGCCTCATCATACCGAACGTGAATAAAATTCCAGGCAGGTGAGCCAGTTCACTAAAGGGGAAAGGAACTGGGATGTGAAACATGCTCCAGTTTCATATAGATGATCTGTAAATTTACAAGCCCCAGACTTGTGAGCCTATTAAAATCCAAGTAGGTGTGTCCGTAAGTCGTCCATTATGATGTCATGCATTTACTTCAGTGTTTTCTTACTGTTTCTTGGCACACCTTTGAAGGAAAACAAAACGCGTCACGTCCCTTACTGTATACAAGTGTTCTTGTGGTAATTTTTCTTTTTCTTTTTCCCTTTCTTACTCTGCTAGGATTTTCTTCCCTCTCTATATTCAGTTGATTTTCTCTGTAAAGATGTTCATGTCTTCATTTCACCACCGTCTAACTTCTTAACATCCACTCGATATTCTCCGTCTTCTCTCTTGACTTGACTTGATTAAGGCACTGCTGTTAGTGGATGAATATTAGAGGAAGCAATGTCAGGGTATTTGAAATAAATAATTTATAATAATTGTATGTTTGGGGGGAATACAGCTGACATAGCTTTAAAGAAAGCCATAATAATGTAACAGCGTTTTTTTTAACGTATTAGAGATTTTATTTAAGAGTAAATGTAGAATTGCTGTAGGTTGCGTCTCATATCTCTGTATTTGTCACATATTCCTGTAACCATTTATGTAATAAGTAAAATATTAATATTGGTGGTATGAAGCAAACGATATATGTAAACATTTCTGTCTTTCTACATTGTGTGAAGATCTTCATCTACTGTTAACGTGCCTAGGTTTGTAACGGTGTCATGGTTTCACAGTTGGTCATGGATGCTGGACGATCAGTTACTTTACTGCTGACATCTTCAAAATGCCCCCCCCAATTACTCTAGCAGATATTGTGTTTTTGTGTGTCCAGCTGTGACCCAAAAAACTGCACATCCCCTCCTTCTGTCCTCTTGCCAAATCATGCTACAGTACCCTCTCTTTTTCTCAGTACAGGGGATGCAGACTGCTCTGAAAACCATTTGGCTGTGTAATTCACTCCTTTTGTATTTCGTGAATAACGCAACCTTAGATCATGTTTATCAAATTTTAGAAGAATATTGCATTGCTGACCAGAAATATACACAGCATGTAGTTAGATGTGACTCAGTGCCACCCTTTTCATCATAGCCATGATCTCTCTCAGATTATAACCTGATAAATACTGACAGTGTAAAAGGTTTTGGGAAATGTCATTTTCAAAAAAAAAATAAATAAAGATTCACTGCGTTTGTCTTCAGGCAGAAATGTCACGTCTCATGTACCTGTGCGGACTCTTTCTCAACAAATGGTCAGCTAATCTTTTGTTATAACCGCAAAAACCCCTATACATTACTAGGAGTGGATACTAGAAGGTACAGATTGGTGGCTTAGCAGTGGAGAACTTTCTTCCTATGATTATATATAATCTGGTGCTTTTTGCATTCACACTACAAAGGATTTGGCGTCATGTCTCCCAGACCACTTCTGAAGGTAGTTGGGTCACGATGCGTCTCTAAAACACTTCGGACCTCTTTTGTTCACACCTGTACTTGCCGCTTTCCATTAACAATCAGATCACACAGGGTGCATATTAATGCCATGTGTAAACAGGCTTAAAGAGTCTTTCATGCAAAGAATAGTAATAAACCATTTTAATGCTGATTAATACCATGAAACTGTGATCGTGTTTAGCCTACGTTGTTATACCATCCGTATAAGATTTCCGACCTGAACCCTCCTGTTCGTGAGCGGGATGATGATCCTGTTTTTATTTCATGTGAACACTATGTATGAGATTTATACCTGAGAAATGACGATTGGATCATTTAATTCTTTTTTTTTTTTTTTTTTAACTGTGATTAAGAATATAATGTAGGTATTATTTGTGAAATCTGTTCTCTTTCAGAGATCTCTCTCTCAGCTTATAACCTGATAATGTTCAGGTTCATTCAGCCCTTGTGAGAAAAGTGTTGCTGAAAGTATTGCTTATTGTATTCAGTGTATAACTGCTATGTTACACTTATGTATATTTAGCGGATTCTGAGATCTTGAGGTTCTGATATTATTGTTAGTGAGACCTGTAAAGACACTAATTCATATTCTACACACTGAACGGTTCCATTATCTCTTTATTAAACTTGAAATACAGCAAAATGTTTAATTCAGCTTGTTTTAAGCCTTTTACCAATATAGCAAGTGAGTGAGTGTGATGTTTCTACTCTTCTGCTACCAAGTAATGTGATTTAGGTCCATATTGTGTCAGAGAAGTTTGCAGTTATGGTGTGTTTGTATTCTTGCACTTACGTTTAGTTATGGTTGTTAACTTTTATCCATAATCAGTATATTGTGAGTGATTAACCAAATAAATATATTGAATATGTGATTATATTACATTTAACTGAGACTTTACTGTAATGACAATGAGTGTGTTTAAATAGACACAAATAATATGACCATGGAGATTTAGATCATTAGTGGATGAGTTAACAGTATATGATATATATATTTAGTTTGTTCAGACTGTAATCTAAAGCCTTTTATGGTTTATTGAGAGGTTCAGTTGTTGTGGAGGCGCTATTTTATTTACTCAAAATTCATTTTAAATATCGACAGACCCCTTTATACCTTGTGTATACACATTGGCTGATTTTTTTTTATTTCCTCCTCCTCCATATTTGTTTTTATTTTGCACGTGTACTCATTGTCACACCATCCCACAGCCCAGTATTATCAATTTATGAATTTTTAAAAAATAATTCTTCAGTGCACATAAGCTAAAAAGATGTGAAAATTCAGTTCGTCACTGAGACATAAACGTTTAAGAGGTTTTCATGTAATGTGAAGAAATGATTGTGAACAGTCATGAGGAAACGAATGCCCAAAATGAACGTGTGTTTTATTATTATTTTTTTTGTTACTATTATACTGTGTGAACATGTTTCGAGCTTTTTGTGTTAAAAGCATGTCTGAATAAAATATATTTGTTCTTTCTTTCTTTCCTTTTTTTTTTTTTGCTTAAACCCTGCTCCTGTATGTTTTATTGCTGTTTTGAAATAAAGCGCTGTAAAATGCGAAGTGTGTATTTTCTGCATTTTCTCCTGGACACTTTTTTTTTTTTTTTTTTTTTTAATGAAAGCAGCCTACCAAGAAGTCCATTTTGAAGACCGTTATTTTCAGACCGAGAGTCGATCATCGTGAAGCTTGTGAACATCTAAAAGAGGAATTGGCATAAAGATGAACCCTAATCATGTCACTCTTTTTAACCAGATGACTTTTCGGTATTTTTGATTTATAATGTCTTGAACCAGTGATGTGAAACATTGTCTGTTTTCACATGCCTTACATACATATTCCATTTGTTGCTTAAAGTATAGCTTTTTTTATCACAGACAGGAGTTGCAGAGATGAAGCCGTGTGACAGACGGGGTCAGTACTCATCTGCTCGTTTGTTTCAGGTATCTGTCTGGCAGTTCTTTTGGGATGTACTGCAGTGGTCAGTCCCCGGTGGTGTCTGGATCGTCTTCTGCTTTCATCCCCACTCCTCCTCCCAACCTGGCACAACTCCTCGCTCACCAACAAAGCCAGAAAACCCGTAGAGCATCGCCCTCCTCGCTGCCAGGTCGTCTCAACAGAGCCCTCTCATTGGGCACCATGCCATCCCTCGCCAGGCAAGGTCAGACTGTCTTCTGCTTGTGTGCTCTCTTTCTCTCTACAGATCTATATCTTAATTTCAGGCATTTAGGTATTATTCCTGAGTGAATTATTAATCAAATGCAATTTTATTCTTAAATAGTTTTTAATTCGTGTATGTAATAAGTTGTGTAAGTCTGATTTGACTCCGCCCACTGTTCATTAATATTCATTAACTGTAGGTGTGTAACAGTTCAGTTTGATTCTCAGAATATTTTTGTACTAAAATTGATTGAAGGAAAAATTATAACTGAAAAAACTACTTTTTATTTTTTTACTTGTAAGCGAGGTAAAACAATGTGTAGGGTTTTTGTCTGTATAAAACTAAATAAATGAAAAAATCCTGCAAACGGAAGTTTAATGTTGTAAACAAAATGTACCACAGGTTTGTATCATCAATATATTTGCCCTAAAAATTTTAATTATATAAACAAAGTCTCTGATTTGTTCATTTGAAGATGATCAGTTGAAACATAATGAGCTCAACAGTAGCGGTGCTTGAAGTCGGCTAAAATGTCAGATATGCACAGCTTCAATCTCGGGGCACTGTAGACTGCAGAGGCACATGATTATGGTGATTCCAGGTAATCTTGCAGTCTCTAAACAAAATAATGTGATCATTTGATCATCATGCTCTGTTTAAGTTGGAACGTCTAGATGCATAATTGATAGAAAGCTGATTTCCGCCAATTGTGCATTCTCGCAATCACCCCATAGTCATGTTTGTATTGTGTTACGATATATTGTTACACCACGGATAAACAGAGGCCCAGTGTTCAGCAATATTTGTTTGTTGACCTGTGTGTGTGTGTGTGTGTGTGAGAGAGAGACCCTGAATCTCATTCTAGCGTACTAAACACTGTATGAACACAAAGCACTTTCTGAATATAGTGGTATACTGTTTATAATGCCATGTGGTTTGGGATGAATCCTGTGTCAGTAGCATGTGTTGGTGGCCACTGTGAGCCATGTTCACTCATGTTGACCGGAGAAAATGCATAGATCACAGATGCTATTTTTTATGTCGTTTGTCAGACTGTGCGCTGCTAAGCGGGTAAGGTGTTGGACTACTGATTGGAGTTGTTGTTGTGAGTTGTAATTCTCAGATCCACTGAGCTGCCACTGCTGGGCCCCTGAGCAAGGCCCTTATTCCTCAATTGCTCAGTTGTACAAAATGAGATAAATTGTAAGGTGGTCGCTCTGGATAAGGGCATCTAAGGGCATTTTATTCAACCGATAAAAAGAATGTGACATTCATGCTTATTCTTCTCATTCCTGTTCAGAAATAAACATAAAGCATATCTGGAAGTTGAGTCATGTCAACTGGACTCAAAACGTTTCACTACTCTTTAATCTGAGGGAAGTTGGCAGGATTCCACAAATTTGTATCCTCCAGGGTCAAGGATCCTCCCTTCCCTGGATAGCCTTGTTAAAGGAACAAGGAGAAAGTAAGAGTTGAGGGAGGCGTTATGATGTAACAACCCAAGAGTAAGTCAGGATCCACTCTCTCATTCGCTGATCGTTACCCCTAATACATCAATACACTCTCTCCCTAGATCTATCTATCTATCTATCTATCTATCTATCTATCTATCTATCTATCTATCTATCTATCTATCTATCTATCTATCTATCTATCTATCTATCTATCTCCCTCCCTCTCTCTCTCGCTAAGAGTAAGGAGAGAGTGTATTGAAGTATTAGGGGTAACGATCAGCGAATGTGAGAGTGGATCCTGACTTACCTGGTGGACCTGTAAAGAGGTCTTGATCATCTTGGGGATGGATGAAAGAGCAGCATGAAAAATTGGAGGCAGGTTGTGCCTTAGACCTAAATTTGTGGAATCCTGCCAACTACTTCACACTGTAGAACCCGCTCGGATGAGTAGTGCAACGTTACGATCTAACGAGAGAGAAGTCCAGGTGACATGACTCAACTTCCAGATAACCGCACCTGGATGACTGAGGATCTTCACAGACATAAAGTAGTATATGTTGTGCAAGTGAGACTGAATTTCTTGTTCTTCATTCGAAGTAAGGTCATGTGTCCTGTGTGTATACGGGCCTCAGGCTCTGGGCCAAACTGTGAAAGATATCTGTGAATGTGCTGTCATGCAGAACCTGCAAAGGGCTGATGGGAAGGATACGGGTCAGTGCCTGTTTGAACAGAACGGGGGAACTTCACTCGTCACTTCAGGTGTGGCCGCACCTCATACAGGAATTTTGCCATCTGCCAAGGCGTCTAGGTTTAGAAGTAAGCTTGTCTTATAAATGGTTACCTTTAACAATATGGGATTTTCCCATCAGTAACAGGTGTCAGGTTACAGGAAGTCACTTTATCTGTTGTTGCATGTTGTTGAACAGAAACTTGTTTCCTCATCTTGCACTGTTTGAAGACTTTCTGGCCAATTGCATATAACCGTGCCTTCTCATGAGCTAGAAAGCAGTGCAGCCCACTGCAGATTTTTCGAAGCTATTCCAATCCAGGAATAGGGTTAATGTTTGGGAGTGGTATTGAAATGACTGTTATGCCTTAGTGGACAGAGTACGGTTTGTTTCATGTTGGGATCCTCTGATGAGAGTGTGGTGAAGTCTCCTGTAATCAGAGACAGGCCAAGCAGGTGTGTTGGAACAGTAGCTTGTGTCTGCCACTTTGGATCACGGAGATTTAATCCATGATTGTACAGGACGCGTTTGATACGGTCCTTATAGGCAGTAGTAGAATTTTTTACTTGGGGTGGATCGGGAGATTTTTCATTTTGGGGGTACTTGTTCGAAATTGACATAAAACCTTATTTAAAAGAAGAATGACCATCAATCAATGAAAACAAAAAATACATATAGAAAGTGTTAAATTGTACACATATCTATCAAATAATAGAGATATAAAGAACATGATGTCAGAATCTGTGCTTTTTTTTGTATGTAGAGTCGAGTCAGCTCTATTAAGAGTCTCAGTTGTCTCTTAATTAGATCGTAATATCTTTTTAATTAAGCAATATCGCATGTGCAAGAGTGCAGTTTTTACTGAATATCAGCATGGCTGTGGGGTAAAAAGCCTGCATGGTGAGTGCTGTAGCTCATCACAGTCCTGATGATATTCAATACATTTGCATGCATGCTCCTGCGTTTATTTTATACAACAGGTGTCTAAATAAGAAATGACTAAAACGTAACTGCCACAATACTGCCAAATGTCCTGTTCTCTCTTAAGATGTCCGACAATTATGTCATTGGAGTAACAGTTTCACACTAATGGGTATAATGCGATTATAAGAAATATTAGCACTTTGGGAATGCAGCTCAACCAGTCAAATAAGTGAACCCGAAACTATCTGGAGTGTAATCGTAGATGATAAATAAAAAATCTACGATAAATGCAGTCGGTTAACCTAAGCTCACTGTAGTAAAGTGTGTACAGGACATGCTGGGATACGGAATACAGGGACGAATTGCTGAAATGTTAAAACCCAATATTATTAAAATAGTACTGGAGGAAGTGTCAGCATGCCCAAATTGTACTTGTTACACCTTTTGAAGTGTAAAGGTATATATTTATGAGCTACCTGATATAAACACAAGTTTGGCCCGAAGTGTAACTTCCTGCCACACGCTGCAAGACGGTTTCTG
Organism: Hemibagrus wyckioides; assembly: GCF_019097595.1. NCBI lineage: Eukaryota > Metazoa > Chordata > Actinopteri > Siluriformes > Bagridae > Hemibagrus > Hemibagrus wyckioides. The sequence goes on from NC_080724.1 coordinate 16,210,420, forward strand.
AATTGCACTGCTCAATTCAGACTGGCAATGTGATTTAACCCTTTATTAAGCTTTTTTTTTTTATTCATCTCTGTCATCATTATCATCTGCCTCTCCCCAGTCTGTCTCCAGCCATGTTGCTAGGCGTTTGTTTGGCTGATGTAGTGTAGGTTCTGCTGGCACCCTTGTGAGTTGGAGGTAGATATTTCTGGAATGAGCACTCACGACGGAGGAATCTGGGAGGAGTTGGTATGAAATATAGGTTTGGGATAGCACCAACTGTTTCTTTTATTAAAGCGAATAGTCCAAACATTTAGCTGAACTATTTCTATATGGAGTTCTGGAGGTATTCAGACAGTTCTGCTTCGCTACTCTTCATGCTGACAGAGTTCATGCTCTGGTGTTGATTTGTATGTCTCTAGGTGTGGAAGGAGGATTGGTTTCACAGCTTTATTGCTGTTTTGGTGACCCATTGAAGAGCTGTATTCCTCCATTAGCACACCAGCTCGTACTTGGACTGTGTTTATCTTGCGTATTTTGTTCCAGGTCTTTCCAGCCTCTAATAAAACAATAACTTGCACTGATGTCATGCTAGGAAAAAAATGAGCATGATGTTCAGTCATGCTACTGTTTCTCTAACCAACTGAAGCATGGAAGCGTATCATGATCAATATCTATGGAAAATTGTGTTGATTTTATTTGGTTTCTGTTTTGTTTACTTTGGCTGTAGATTCTGGTTTCCTGTTCAGTGGAAGCAGGCCATCATCACAGTGCAAAGATTCCCCACCTTCAGGTAGCTGCAAGTGATGAGTTATGAGTATTGCATGGTTTTTGGTCCTGGACAAATTTGGTACTATAATTTGGAATTAATTTTAAATTTTTGCTCTTGTTTAGATTATTTCTCTCTGAAGTCAGGAAGTCGGCCCTCGTCCCCTGCTCCCTCCCCCACACCATCCGTGGCAGGTTCAGTCACATCCTCCTCCAGCTCAGCCAGGCAGCGGAGACCACTTATCAGCCCAGCGCGACTCAACATCGGCGGGCAGAAGCTTCAGCTTTTCTCCTCTCCTCTGGAATCCAGGAGTATTTCACCTCCACCGCCATGCTTGTCAGAACCGAACTACTTCAATAGTAGAGCTTTCATGCCTGATGTTCCTCACTTCCCCTCACACAATCATGGTACATAACCGTTGTTGTTAAGTTGTTAGAGGAAATATTATTTTTATTACTATTCTAAGAGCTAAGTGCAGAGAATTTGTTTACTTCTTTGAAGTAATTAGTATTCAAATAATTTTTTTGTGTTTCGCTATATGATCAAAATTCTGTACTGCATACACACAGTATTTTTTCAGCCCAATATAATTTAATAGTTTTAGTTAGTTAGTTAAGCCTGTGACTGAAATCCATACACAACCTAATGTCCTAATTAAGTATTACCAGGTATGATGGGATCTTATTTAGTATGGTTTGGTACACTATAGCCTCTGATCAGATTGCATCCAAACAATGTGATGTATGAATAGATTTGAGTTTTAAAAAAATGTACAAAAACATATTAATAATGCTACAGCCATATGTGGCTGGTAGCCAAGGGAGCCAAATCGGTTGTGCTCTCTGGGTGGGAGGGATGGCATCAATCACAGTGACATTTGCATATTGTGTGCATTTGTGAGGTTTATGTATATGGAATAGGGTGGATGGCAATTTTATACAAAAAAATAAAAGTGTATTATACTACACTGAGATGATGCAGTTTGAAAAGATGCCGCTGCCAGGCTTCACATATCTCAGTGAAAGTGCATTGTTAGCCTTCACTTTCTCCTGTTAGTAGCTGTCGTAAGGCACTGATTAGGAAGCCCTCTTTCTTGTATTGAAGGAAAATTGTTGCATGTGGCTTGCTAAATCCCTGTTTCCATGTTAAAGTTGTGCCATTTTGTCCTTTCAGACTTGGGTTCACTGTTCGAAGATGGCAGCGTCTTTGAACACGTGGAGAACAAAATGAGCAGCTCTTCAGGGTCATCCAACTGCCATGTGGACACAACCACAGGGAATGAAAATGACAGCAAATCCAAATGGCAAGGTAAGAACCACGTCCTAGAGCCGAATCCTAGTGGTATCGCCATAATAATTGGTCCGTTACTGTTTTTACTGATAATTAAACGAGTCAAATGCTTGTTCCATCCAAATTTGCTGATCCTCCTTTTTTTATTTGCAGGTTGTTTTGGCAGGTCCATATGGCCAGGTCTTTTGGTAACCAGCTTGACTGCCAACTTAACCTTCATATCGTTTTATCTTTACTACAACTGGAGATGAGAATGGAGTTCAAACATCAAGTTCACGAATGTCTCCCCAATGTGATGTACACTGAGTTTAGGTGCTTTCAAACCTTTTTGGGCTGAAATGACCTACAGAGAATTTATGCTACTTGGTAGCCGTTTTTGCTGCTTTGTCTTTTGCATATTCTGTGAACCAACAGGTCAGGTTTTCGAGAACACTTACTGGTATCAAGTACCAATTAAGTTCTGGTCACAAATAGAAGAGAGCATCCCATCTTGCCCAAGACCATAACAGAGCTTTTCTAAATATTTGCTCTTAGAAAATGCTTTCATAAAGATGTCTGAAATAAAGCAGCATGTTGCGATTAATTAAAGAGAATTAGCCTTTGTGGTTTATCTTACCTGTGCATTCAGCAGGCTACATGAGGTGCTGTTGTGCTGTATAACGACATTTCTTTCTATGAGTAATACGAGTCTTTACGTGGAATGCTGTATGATCGTGCTCCTACGTATATTTTCAGTAAATACCTGTTGAAACAATTTGGTAACATCTCCAGTTCAATACACGGAACAGTTCTGAACATTGGGTGACTTTTACTGTACTTATGTACGCTCCTATACCAGCAAGTGTGTACACAGCTATATGTGTAGATATTTTGGACCTGGCATTAAACTACACTACATTTACACTTAATTTCATTGTGTATTTATCCGGTTTCAATGGAAGTCTGAGTTGAGATCAATAGATTAAGTTTATTAGGCGTCTTAACGAAGGGACTTGATTTGAAAGAACTTAATCACTGTATTGAGATTCAAACTATGAAGAAGTGCTGTACTTTGTCCTATGGAAATGCAGCAGGTTTTTCTTTTTATTCATCACTTCATTGGGCACAGTTCATGACAAAGACTTGAAGTTATTTGGTGTGTATGCATTTATACAGTGTGAATGTGTATAGTGAATTTTACATGACTAGTCAGGGGTATGTTAAAACCATAAATACACTGTATGTTAATAAAGTAGTCCAACAAACCCTGCTTACAGTTTATGTTGGTTACATGAATGGGACATTTGCCTACTTTTGCATGCTTTTTGAATGTATGTATGTAATAAAAGTATGTTTGTGATGTTCTGTTATATTAATGGTCCCAATTATTTCTTAATCAATTTGTGATTTTTTTTTTTTTTGTCTGTAATTTTTATTTAAATAAATAAATGAACAAGCATAATTGTAGACTAAAATCTCAAGTCTCAAATTTACATGCCATTGATAGAGGAATGGGATTTACACCGATCAGGCATAACATTATGAGCAGTGAGAGGTGAAGTGAATAACACTGATTATCTCCTCATCATGGCACCTGTTAGTGGGTGGGATATATTAGGCAGCAAGTGAACATTTTGTCCTCAAAGTTGATGTGTTAGAAGCAGGAAAAATGGGCAAGAGTAAGGATTTGAGCGAGTTTGATGAAGGGCCAAATTGTGATGGCTAGACCAATGGATCAGAGCATCTCCAAAACTGCAGCTCTTGTGGGGTGTTCCCGGTCTGCAATGGTCAGTATCTATCAAAAGTGGTCTAAGGAAGGAACAGTGGTGAACTGGCAACAGGGTCATGGGCGGCCAAGATTGATGCACGTGGGGAGCAAAGGCTGGCCCGTGTGATCCGATCCAACAGATGAGCTACTGTTGCTCAGAATGCTGAAGAAGTTAATGCTGGTTCTGATAGAAAGGTGTCAGAATACACAGTGCATGATGGATCAGGGCTGTTTTGGCAGCAAAAGGGGGACCAACACAATATTAGGCAGGTGGTCATAATGTTATGCCTGTTCAGTGTATATGTTCAAGAATAATTTAAGGACAAAGAAATGACATTTTGGTTTAGATGTCATCTTGATCTACATCTGTCTATTCTTTCCCTGACTCAAAAATTAATCCATGTGGATAAATTGGTTATATAAATTGCAAAGCCATTACTCTAAAGATAAAAGAAGACCATAGGATCCCAAACACTAGAACAGTTTAGTCAGGACACCTGGATTACTTACAGCTCTGGAAAAAACTAAGAGACCACTGCAAAATAATGAGTTTCTTATGTTTTTTTTCTTACAGGTGCATGTATTGGAGAGATGAACAGTTTTGGTTCATTTTTTGTGAACTGCTGACAATATTTCTCCTAAATTCAAAATATAACTATTGTTATTTAGAGTGTAGATTTAAAGGAATTGACAACACATCAAAATAACCCAAGATCATGCAGTATTTGCAGAGCTTTAATAACTCAAAACAAAATGCAAATAATTTGTGAACAAATTGTGTTAATGCTTCGGCTAAATAACATTAAGAAGTCAGTATTTGGTGGAATAACCCCGGTTTGCATGTGTTTTGGCTCCATGCTCTCCACCAGTTTTTCACATTGCTGTTGGGGAACTTTATACCACTCTTTTTGCAAAAAAACAAACAGCTCAGCTTTGCTTGATGGTTTGTGATCATCCATCTTCCTCTTGATGACATTCCAGAGGTTTTCAATAGGGTTCAAATCTGGAGATTGGGCAGTGGTCTCTTAGTTTTTTCCAGAGCTGTATATATGAAGTTCAGATTATGAACTGAGTAGTTATGAGGGTTTTATTTAGTTCTGATCAACTGGAGTCTCACATTTTAAACTGTATCTGTAACTATATTATACACCCTTACTCAAAGATAAAAGGGTACTAAACTCTACCATTCCTTGTCATTGTGGTGGTATTCTTAACCATACAATTGCCTAGAAAGGTGCATCTTCACCGATCAGGCATAACATTATAAGCACTGACAGGAGAAGTGAATAACACTGATGATCTCCTCATCATGGCTCCTGTTAGTGGGTGGGATATATGAGGCAGCAAGTGAACATTTTATCCTCAAAGTTGATGTGTTAGAAGCAGGAAAAATGGGCAAGTGTAAGGATTTGAGCGAGTTTGACAAGGGCCAAATTGTGATGGCTAGACCACTGGATCAGAGCATCTCCAAAACTGCAGCTCTTGTGGGGTGTTCCCGGTCTGCAGTGGTCAATTTCTATCAAACATGGTCCAAGGAAGGAGCAGTGGTGAACCCCACCTTGCAACTTACAGGACTTAAAAGATCTGCTGCTAAAATCTTGGTGCCAGATCCCATAGCACATCTTCAGGGATCTAGTGGAGTCCATGCCTTGATGGATCAGGGCTGTTTTGGCAGCAAAAGGGAGACCAACACAATATTAGGCAGGTGATCATAATGCTCGACCTGATCGGTGTATATTGTACTTTTTTTGCAGTTTAACTGTATATACACTTCAATTATATATATTTTTAAGGATAAACATTTTCTGGTGAGTGTTGCATATTGAAGGTACAAAAGAAGAGGTACCTCAAGTAGTGCTGTATGAGATGATCAATTAATAAATGTGTCTAATATCTGAATAGATGGATTATACTTAAATATGTGATGTGATCCATAGAGTTGGTGATTTATTTTCTTGCAATGCATCTTGCTCCCTGATTTAAAAAAAAAAAACTTGAAGTTTTAGAAGTACTAATCTGTAGTAATTTGTCTGATCACTGAGGGCTGGTGTGTTAGAACAAAAAGAGCAATTTGCAATGCATGTATCAAAACAACAATGTATTTCAAAGGAGATTTACAGACTGAATATAACATTCAGTCAAAACACGTCTCCGGCCTTCAGGTCACCTCACAACTGAGAGCTTCTGAAGCGCCGCGTTTACAGATCTGATCGTGGGAATGTTGCGCTTTATTTGTGGGCGGGGCTAACACACACACACACACACACACACACACACACACCTGCACGAGCTGCTCTTATTTTGATCCCGTAGAGAGTGAAGTGCTTCTAACCTGTTAGTCTACATCACATAATCAAGCCTACATCCCAATCTGTGAGCATGGAGGACGGATCTGCAGAACTATCCCTTCAACAGCTGGAACATTTGGAAATCTCCCTGGACACGGTGTCCACCACCGGGGAGGACGAGCAGGCCGGCGTGCACGACGCGCGGACAGAGCTGAAAGCTTTGGAGAAGCCGCCGTACTCGTATGTGGCGCTCATCGCCATGGCCATCCGAGAGAGCACGGAGAAGAAGCTGACGCTGAACGGGATCTACCAGTTTATCATCTCCAAGTTCCCTTACTACGAGAAGAACAAAAAGGGGTGGCAGAACAGCATCCGCCACAACCTCAGCCTCAACGAGTGTTTCGTTAAGGTGCCCCGGGACACCGGGGGCGGAGGAGAGAAGAAGGGCAACTTCTGGACGCTTGATCCTGCTTTCGAAAACATGTTCGATAAGGGCAATTATCGGCGCAGGAGGCGTGTCAGGAGACCTTACCGAGCACCTGCTTTACCCTATATACCGTCTGTGAACTTCTCCGAGCCGCTGTACTTCCACCAGGAGCCTGTGTACTGGCAGAGCCCACTTGTCGGAGGCGCATGGAGCGTCGTGCCACAGCCGGGCGCGCACACCGGAGTTTCTCCCTACAGCTTCCACAGCAGCGGGAACGCGCGTCCTTCTTCTCCCAACAGCTATGCCAGCTCTCCCGTGAGTTATTACCACAGTGCAAATGTACACCCGTCCTACGGACCATACCAGCACCCGTACCACGCTCTTGCGCCGCACAGCGGGCGCACTTTATGCGGTGTATCGGCTCCGGAGAGTCCCGGCGGAAGCGCAATTCCCATCGCCAGCTACGCGCCGCATCAACCGTACAGCCAAGCCGAAATGGAGCACGACTGAAAAGAAATAGGATTAAAATTGTCCCCCAAAAAATGTGGATCTTTACATGCAGGACAAGTTGGTAATGTGGATCCATACCTTTCAACAAGTATTCCCAGTTCTCGCAGTGCTTTGTTTGTTTTTACGCATAAACACTAAATCTTAATGACTTTAATGAATCGATAATTAGCAATAATTGTTCGACTTCCCAGAAAACTGTAAACTGAGAAGGTTAGTTTGAAAAGAGCTGGATTTTTTTATGCTGATTGTGAAAATGTTCTGTAAAGTTGGAAATGAATCCATATGTTTTGTGTATGGACAAACCTTCCGGTTCACTTTTGGTAAGCTCTTTTGTTTATATAGGCGTATTTGACCATAAACTGTTAAGAATGCAGCTATTTTTCTATTGTTATTTATTTTAGTTAACAAAAAAAGTTTGTATTCAGTCCATCTTTGTGTTTTGGTTCAGTTTTTTTTATATGACCTCTGTAAGAAATTTTGGTTAGAAATTTCACTGCCTTTAATGAACATTGATAAAAATGTTGGCGTAAAGTGTTTATTTGGGCCAATATTGTTACGTTTTTTAATAAAAATAAACCTTAGCCTATCAGTGTTTAGCTTGTTAATTGTCGGGGGGAGCTTTACAAAAGGATGGGAAGTTGTTTTTTCCCTAATATCATAGCTTCACAAAAGCAGCTTAATTAAATATTGTTTACACTCAATGCAAATCGGTGACTATGAATATTCAAAACAGCATAAACATGTTTAAGACAGGATATGGCGCCATCTTCTGGTCAAATAGATGAAATGTTTACATAAAAATCCCAGGTTCGAAAGAACTACATTTCATTACCTGTATCTACTCTGTATCCTGTATCTACTGTTAAAAGCATTACTAATATAATTATAATGAAATGTATTCTGAAGCCAGATTAGGTGTTTACATTGACTAGTTTTTAAATTGACATGCTTTTTAAAATATACAATTTATGCCTTCAGTTCAAGGAAAATGCAGTAGATTCCCTTAGGACTGATTAGCCCTAAAAAAAATTAATGCTTTCTACCTGGTTAAAATTGTGTTTAAGTCTTGGAAGGCTGGATAATTCTAGGTCAGAAATTAGGTTAATAGGTTTAATTACCAGTTCACTTCTCGTGGATTATGACATCAGATGTACACCGACCAGGCATAACATTATGCCTAATATTGTGTTGGTCCCCCTTTCGCTGCTAAAACAGCCCTGATCCATCATGCACTGTGTATTCTGACACCTTTCTATCAGAACCAGCATTAACTTCTTCAGCAATTTGAGCAGCAGTAGCTCATCTGTTGGGTCGGATCACACGAGCCAGCCTTCGCTCCCCACGTGTATCAATGTGCCTTGGCTGCCCATGACCCTGTCGCCGGTTCATCACTGTTCCTTCCTTGGACCACTTTTGATAGATACTGACCACTGCAGACCGGGAACACCCCAGAAGAGCTGCAGTTTTGGAGATGCTCTGATCCAGTCGTCTAGCCATGACAATTTGGCCCTTCATCAAACTCGCTCAAATCCTTACGCTTGCCCATATTTCCTGCTTCTAACACATCAACTTTGAGGACAAAATGTTCACTTGCTGCCTCATATATCCCACCCACTAACAGGTGCCATGATGAGGAGATAATCAGCGTTATTCACTTCACCTCTCACTGCTCATAATGTTACGCCTGATCGGTGTACATGCTTTAGTCTTATTTAAAATGATACATGTATAACCTTTTGCAAATAAAAATACACGTATTGCTATGAATGCATGATGTACTCAGACGGCACATAGCAGATGAGGGAATCTGTGACAAAGGCCACAGCAAACAACACAGTTTTGCACAAATGTGTTACTGTTAGTCAAATGACTTCTGGGTACAAAGTCGCACCAAAAATGTGTGAACTTAGAATTAGTAAACGTTTTTGAAGCCTTCTGGGTACATTTATAGAGCAGGTGCGAGAGCACACTGTCATGTGCAATTAAATATTTTATATATGAATAGTGTTTTCAAATGTTTTATGATTGCACTTGTATTTAGTGTGTCTTTTGGTCTTTGCAGTGTTTTTCAAAGTGACTGATTACATTGGTGGAAATCACAACCAACTTATTATATTTAATCAGAGTTCTTATTAATGTTCGCCTTTATGGCTGGTTACTTAGAAATGGGATTGTCAATAATTATAAACAAGTACACTCTCAGGAAAAAAGTACTAAACAGCATCTTTCCTTTTTGCTGGAGTGGTACCCTTGACAATGCATTTTTTACCTGTAATATGTATCTTTTACATGGTAAGGTAAATGCAAAGTACCTTTAATTATCTTTCAGAACAATACTTTTCCCTTGAGTGCCGCAAAATATTGACAAAGAAAAGTACATTTAAATACTTTAATGTTTTTTTTTTCTTCCTGAGAGTATATATTATGGCTACTTGGTTCTAAAGTTTTCTCAGAATAATAATAATTCAGGCTTATAATATATAATATAAAAAGCCAGAAAATTAGTTGTAAACATTTGAATAATAAGTCTGATATCTAAATAGTTGGATTACATGTAAAAAAAATAAATAAATAAAAATAAAGCCTACTGAAAGGGTCCATGGAATTATTTTACACTTTAAGGGTTCCTGGCTGCAAAAAGTGAACCCTTCGTCTTGTTCAACCATCAGTGATTCAGTCTAGTTTCAAGAGTGTCATTGCGCCAAGCAGAAACAGTTCATTCTCAAGGACAAATGCACGAATATTACAGTATTAAACGTATCAAGTCCATAACAGACAGCTCAATAAAGCCATTGTTAAGAGCATTTGTAAAGAGACGAGGTGTTCCTCAGTCTCAAGGACAGACAAGGAGCTGAAATCGTTGCCATGGTGAGGAGAGGCCATGATTTTGATAATGGATTTTCACAATAAGTCTAGAGGTAGAATACATACGAGTAGTGAGAAAAAAGACTGCTGTGTGATTATTCTGACTGACATCAATAGTGAAACACTTGTGTAGTGTTCGAATCCTTGTAAGAATGAGCCAATGAGATATGAACGGTGTAGCACCCATAGAATTTCCCAATATTGTCTGCACTTTAGTTGAATTAGCATAAACAATGTGCAGGATAGAGCGAAGGACAGTGCATGTTTGGTTTTCCTGTGCTCATCAGTGATATGTTTTTTTTTTTTGCTGTTGGTTTAGATGTACATCTGTCAGTCCCTTCAGTAGCGGGTGAGTGGGTGGGGGACGTCACTGATGGCGAGGGGGTTGGTGGAGGGGGTGGGAGTGAGGGAGCTTTATTTGACTTGGAGTTTCTGTTCTGCACACACATTTCCTGTTTTTACCAGCTGTGAGTGATTGCTCGCTCAACAGTGGTTGTTTTTTTTTTATTTTTATCATCAAGTCAGAGTCTTTATTTGTACTGCATCAGTGTACAAGATTTATTTGTAGTTACATGGTTCAAAACATGAACCAAAGTTATGTGGGTTTGGATGCTCAAACTTGCTGTTTCATAAGCAACCTTTTGTATAGAACTAAAGAATATATTGGAAATGAAGCGTGCATTGTTGCACAATATTTTTCAAATGATTTATATTTTTTAAATTTTTTTTTTTACTAGTTTTCATGGATCATGTGATATGACTGGTTAATTCTACACTCTCATAAATAAATGTTTGCTTGATGCTGGAGTGGCACATCCATGAGCTTATCATTTGTAGCTTTTACCTGAAATATGAATACCTTTAGATGATTAAATAAATGTCCATACATAATACTAAAAGATTATTAAACATACTGGGGAAAGCATTCACCTTCCCAGTTAAAAGGGATATACAGTTGATGGTATGACCTCAGTGAGTTTGGTAACTTGATTTTCGAAGAGTGTAATTTATATAATTATGTCGCACATTTAATAACCAAACCTCAGGTAAATTTTGATCGGACAGTGATTACAGATGTTTCGATTCGGTCGACGAATGCATACGCAGGATTCTTTTAGGGCCGTGTTTTGATGCACTTTCATTTTGAAGCTTGTCTCAAATCAAGTGTAGAGGGCTCAGGTTATCTTTGTACGTTCTGTTCTAGTGAGTTACATGTGGAAAGATGGAGCTGTGGATAGTTGAAAAAAGGACAAGTTCAAGCTGGAAAGTGTGTGTCAATGTGTGTGTGTGTGTGCGCGTCTCTACCAACACCTGCTTTGCATACTCTGCATACTCTGTAAATCACGCCTTGCATCAGCAGTCAGTTTACTGGAAGCCCACCACTGAAGTCAGTGTTATTTCACAAGCCACCACTGGCCATTGTTATTTTTTATTATTTATATTTATTTATTTTTTTAATGACAAAATGAACTAGACTCACCTCCCTATGGGCCCATAATTATAAAACTGCAAGCAGAGGTAAACCAGAAATAGAGCTTCCTCTATTCTCCCACAGGAACACACTTCTGTCTAATTGGTCACATCAACAGAGGAAATCTATACTATACATAAAACTTATGAGTTAGTTACTAAGCTTTAGTACAAGCACTGCAGATATTCAGCTGGGTGAACTGTAATCTGTAATAACCTGCATTTAGGGACAGAAAGAGAGTTATACACAATCTCAAGGCAATACTATTACTAATACTATTAGTACTACCAACAACAACACCACCACATGTAATGTGATCCCTTCTAACATGGAGCAGGTACAGTTAAGGCGTAGGAACAAGTTACACATCAAATTACAGATCGAATATAATAAAACAAATAAATAAAATAAATAAGTTAATATAATAATATACTACCGACAGTATGCAAATGAAGCCAGGTGAGGTGGGGAAAATGCACCCACTACTACAACTTAGTCAAAAGCAGCCGTTGGCGTTCACCATTCAGAGCTTCTGTAACAGTTTAGGGATCATCATCGTTGTGCATCACCTTGGTGCAAAACGTAAACAGTACTCTAAAAAGTAGTCACATTTTTAGCGCAGTCGCACTGCGGTCGAATATAAGCGACCACATTTTTTCCTATAAATATAATAAGGACGGAGGGTTAACGTGGGATATGAAGATTTGATGGTTTAGTGTTGAGGGGAGCGTTTTGTGTTTTTATAGACGATCCCTAAATGGCGTGAACGCGTGCACAGGAGTCCTCGAGCAGTGCGTTTGCCTGTCACTTCCCCACTTCAAAATCACTAAGGATAACTCCGGTGCTTGACACATATCAACGACACGACGGACTAAAATCCAGAGGGAATCTGGAAAACTAAATGTTTGTGGAAATCTAGGTCAGTCCGACAGGTACGCGTGAAGGGACAGTCTTTTTCAATCTGACGTATGATTGCGTTCAGCATGGATTAATAAGCAGCCGGCGAGGCTCGTACAGGCAAGTAGACACGGTTACGTTTTCATTTTCTTCTGTCCTATTTTTCCGGTGAGTGAAAGTCAGTCAGGCCGGGGTTTGTCCTCGAATCTGACGCCTGAATGAATCAGGAATAATGTAACTGGTGTGGAAAAAAAGAGATAGATCAATCATTAGAAACAGTTTCTGTTCGCTGCGAATGTAATAAAATGTTCGTGTTGTTCAAAGACGCGCTCATGATGCGCTTTTCTATTGCTCTGCTAGCGTCATGTCCAAAAATGACACACATTATAAGTTCTCGGTTTCTCTGACCGGCTATGATGGCTGAAACCTTATATACAAACAGCCTGAGAAAGTCCTGGCACTGTATCACATTAGAAGGTGTGTGTGTGTGTGTGTGTGTTAATGCATCATCACTTAATTATACTAATGCCTTCCATCAACATTACTGACTTTGACTCAATTCATTACACTGGATGTGCACATATACCCATATTCACACCTTCTAAATCACCACAAATATCCATATTTATACCATTTGCTTTCTTTGTAGGTTAGTGCATATCAACTTATTACTAATTTTAAACTACTCTATTGTTCACTAAGATCATTGCATTAGTATAGAAATGAATAGAGACAACAAAAACCATTGACAAAATGCAAAGGCCAGAGTAGGACAAAATTAGTTAAAGTAACTTATCTATTATAAGGCTGGGATTTTTTTGGATTCTTTGTTTCTTTTACTTATTGTGTTATGTTTGCACTATAAAGTTTGTGTCCGTGTGCTCTGAACAGTGCAGTTGCCCGTAGATGAACGACCTGTACCATGCCGCCGGGGGTTTACTGCGACCTGCAGGATGTGTGGGAGAAGGAGGGTCGGGAACAGGTCACCATGGAGTTCCTCCTGCCAACGGGCATCTACCTCAGTTTTCCCGTAGCATGCAGTGATACCATCGCCACCATCAAAACGGTAAAACTAGATGTTGACGGCACTGTCCTGCATTTGAAGCCTGTTTCTTAATATATATAAGGGAGGGCGAAAAGCTATAGCTGAAGATTGTTTGCTGTAGTAAAATGTGTATTTGTGTGTGTTTAAGTAGGCCTTGATTTTTTTAAACTTTTGTTCAGCAGTAGGAAAAATCTTGAATTGTGCAATAGCAAGAGTAAAAAATGTAAAGCAAACGAAAATGCTTACGTGCGCTTTTAAATATTTTCTCTACTTTTCATTTCTCACTAATGACTTTCAACAATAATGTCTGTAAGGAAATTGTGGGAAAACTTTTTTTAGATTGCTTAATCTCACATTTGAACCTCACACCGATACTGTAGGCTTGACCTTGGGAACTTTTGCTGTAATCATAAACACTGCTCTATGTTCATCCCGTACAGTTTGACTTATAAAAGAGTAGAGGTTATTAAATCCCACTATCTGGTGTCACCCAGAAGATGAATTTATTTATTTATACCATCTCTGGGTCATCATGTCAGATCATAGAGATCTAAATGTACATCTGGATTTAATATCAGTAGTATAAACTGCTGTATATTGCTTACAATACACCTAAAGCATCAACAGTTCTAACTAGCCTGAATATCTCTCAGATGTTGTGGAGGAATGCCCGGAGCGAGCCGCTCTTCAGCATCCTGAGCAGTCCTGATGCCTACGTGTTTACCTGTATCAACCGGACGGCGGAGCGGGAGGATCTGGAGGATGAGCAGCGGCGCCTGTGTGAAGTGCGGCCCTTCCTGCCTGTCTTCAGGCTGGTTGCACGTGAAGGAGACAGAGTGGAGAAGCTCATCAACACCCAGATCAGCCTGCTCCTGGGAAAAGGTCTGCTCTTTGATTTACCTGCGACCTTCTTTTCTTTTCCAGCTTGTGGCACTTTGGGACAATGAGGTCAGCCTATCTGTGGTCAGATAAAGCATTTACATGGACACTCATCCACATGCCAGTGAAATGTTTTGGTAGAAATACTCATGCTTTATTATGGCTTAATCAGTATTGCAGCCACAACCAAAAAATTATGAATGAATATAAGACAAGTGTTGCACCAAAGAACTTTAGTCTAAATATGTATGAACCAACTAATTGTATGCTCTCAGAGATATGAGTGCTTTTCTGAAAGAGCTTTTCATTCTGTTAACTTTGAACACAATTCTAAATTTGCTCACACGTATTCCTAAATCTATTTATTTTTTATTATAATCATCATTATTATTATTATTATTATTATTATTATTGTATTGTTGTTATAATTATTTTATTTTTGAATCGATCCAGTTTCTTGATTATCATAGATATATTGTTTAGAAGCAGTGACCTAGCATTGTGCATTAGGATGATATCCTGTGCAATCCAGGAACATAGTGCAACATGAAAGAACTGATACAGGAAGTGCAAGACAAACTCATTGTAAATGAAAACCTACAGCTGAAGCATTGTAAATGATTGCTTATGTGTGCTGCAGACGTTTTATGTACCCCTGAAGGTGCTGCAGCAAATAGGGCTTCAAATATGTACAGGATGACTCGAGCCATGCTGACCTTTTTTTGCTTTCTAAGCATCTGTTTGTGTATGTGTCTCGCATCTGTAGGCCTGCACGAGTTTGACACACAAAAGAACCACGAGGTAAACGAGTTCCGGGCAAAAATGCGCTCCTTCTGCGAGGAGAAAGCTCAGGATCGGCAACTGTTGCCATGGCACCAGTGGATGTTGTACAACTTTCCCTGTGACTTGGAGCCGTTCTCCCCGGTGGCTCAAAGTGGGAAGTCGCAGATAAGCGTCAAAAAGATTTTTATCAACGTCAAGTTTGAGGCCAGCGAGGTGAGTCAGTGCAGTTTATGGGTCCGGACCTTCTTTTTTTTCACGTTCCCTACCACTGTGGTTTAATAAACTTCGATGTGTGTACTTGTTAGATTGCGATCCAGCTTGTAGTGTTGTGTATCATGCTTGATGTGTTGTTTGCTCGCTGCTAATTTTAGAACGACATATTTTACACTTAAAAGACATGTTTTTTGAAAAAACAGTGGCAATGTCAGAAAGCAGCATGTGCACTTGCATACAAGGCCTGGTGACCCAGATTTCCTGAATGAAGAACTGGGTAAAGTAGTATATTTATACAACAACATGCTGCCTGTGAATCCCCCACCCACACTGCCTGTACCTTCAACTTTGCTATCCTTCTGTACAATAAGACTGAAAGAGTGTGAGTGTGTTTGTCAAAGGAAAAAAGTCCAACACACGTGTTGCTGTTTTAAATGCCAACTAATATCACTAGAAGCATATCAAAGTCCTAACTCCGTTGTGTATGAACAACAGCTCCTTGAAAAAGGGTTACTGTAATTAACACACAGCAAACGCTGTTCATCTCATCGAGCCTGATGTGTGCTTAAAGTAAGGACTAAAAAAAACAAGTGTGTGTTGAATCAGTGACGGAACAGTGCAGAGTTACAGTTTACAAGCCTAAATTCCATTCTTTACTTCCTCTTGAATTGTTTTTTTTTTTATCTCAATTCATACAACTATCATTTAAAATGAACTAGGAAATTATTTGCTTATCTGTTTATGGTTCCATGTAATGTTACGGAACTTCTGCAAGACAAGTCAGTTCCTGTTATCACTTGCGTTGTAGCAACTCTAAACAGCTATACCTTCGCTAGCCTCTATTTTCTTTCTTGAAGTTAATAAGGCAAATAAAAACACAGCTTTGTCATGATACGGAGAAAACAGAAAAACACAATGTCCTGAACATGTTCCAGTGGTGGAAACAGAGGAGTCTTCTTCACTAAATCTAATAATAATAATAATAATAATAATAATATATAAAATGTCCATAAATGCGATTATATATTTATTAAATAAAAAAATAATAATTCAAGCCCAGTTGTTTCTATAAAAAACAATGACGTATTAGAATGTATTAATATATAAATATGGTTTGAATTACAACCAGAACTACTGTCTAAACTGTGCTTTTAAAGAACGAATTCAAGTGCACTGCGGTACAAAGCGGTAGCAATCTTAAACGGATCCTCAAGCACTCTTCGCTAAACATTGGGTTTAACGTTGCTCTTTCAGGAGAGCTTCATGCTGCAGCTGGACCCGCACGATCTGCCTATGGTTCTGATGAAGAGCGCGCTCCGGAAAAAAGCCACGGTATTCCGTGCAGTCAAGCAGGAGAAGCCCGAGGATTACACCCTACAGGTCAACGGGAGATGGGAGTTCATCTATGGGAAATACCCGCTGTGCAGGTTCAAAGTGAGTGCTGGTTAGAACATGGTGCTTTGAATGCTGAGGTTTGCTCAGAAAGAAAGAGGGAAGTTCAGAGTTGTGTGTTCACAGCTCCTGCAGAGAGTGTAAAAACTATACAGGGTAAGTTTGTAGCTGTGAAAGTACTTCTTGAGGTTTCACCCTTCTTCAATAGTTGTACTAACACTGTCCGATTGAAGCACTTTATCATTAAGATATTATAGCTTTTATTTTCAATTTAAAGTTGATGTTCAATCCCTGATATATATATATTTTATCTTTATTTGAGTTTCATCTAGAATTTAACATATTTGCTATATATTTCCATTTTTAAATAAATTCATCAAGCAATATTTAAAACGGAAGGCTGTAAAGCAGTAACACTATATTGAGTTATCGGTATCGTTCCGGGTTATATTTACGTCCGGTGGTTGTACATACACCTGACGTAAAATCCCAGTTGGGTACGCTCAGCCTTAATTTAACTCCTGCTTATTATCAGCATAAACAAATTTTGATGGAATTAAAAACACAGAACCTGTTTACATGCATATGGCAGGTGTGGGTGTATAAGAAGCGGATGAAATGCTTCGGTTTTATAGAATTAAAGCAAAACAATCACGGCACAAACTAACACGAGGTAATGTTCAGTAGAGACGCTGAAATAGGAAAATTGTATTTCGTGTTTTAGGCCCGAACTTAAAGACTAGGCATTTCTGATTTTGTTAATCGTCTCTGTGTATTCTTCGTCTCTGTGTTTTCTGCTCTGTCATAAGTACTTATTCTAATTAAACTAATGCAGCAACGACAGGCTTTCAGGCTTACATGTGTTTTGGCTTGTCTGGCAGTGCTGAGGCAGTTGTTGATATTGAAACTGCCTGTACCTGCAGAGATGAGTCATCCACCTTTAGTAGGCTTTTTAAAGTCAACTACAGAGAGCATAATGTGATTTGAGCTGCATTACACTAACTTAATGAACAGGCTGCAAGATGTTGATGTTGATGTTGATGACTCTTGTCCCTGGTCTTGCTCTGGTCTGAGTCTGTGATGGCGGTGATGCAGGCCCCTATCTCATTCTCCCACAGATCCCCCCCCCTTTTACGTCATGCTGCCTACTGTGAGCTCTAAGCCAGAGGAAATTCTTAATCAGATGGCTTGCTTGTCTTCGCAGTACATTCTCTCGTGCTTGTACGGAGGCCAGACTCCCCATCTGACCGTGGTGCATCACTCCACTCTCTTGAAATACCAGGAGGAGCAGGGAGGCTTGAGCAACCAGGTCTCTAAGAGCCGCTCTCAGTCTAAACCTCCGCCTCTGCCTCTGAAAAAGGTAAAAGAAGGTTATTGCATCAGAAAAGAAGAAGAAAAAAATAAAAAATAAAACAACAACTGTCATTAACAAGGGAACTAGTTTCTTCACCTTCTTCCTCATATCACTGTGAAAAAAACATTGACTTCTTGGAACCTAGTTCCTTTTGAGTAAACAGAATTTTATTTAAATCCTTTTCTAGACAAGCTTTGAATGTGTGTTAAAATAGAAATTTGAATAGAAAACAGAACGACCTTATAAAAACGTATAGGATTATTTCGAGTGCAGCCTGTGGGATTGTGATTGTATTTATTGTAGAGTAGGTCTGTTTTTTATAATGTGTTCTGTTAAATAAATAGCAAAAAAATATTGTTGTACACGTGCTTATCCTACATACATCATCATTAGTGAAAGTCAAAAAAGGGAACGCTTTATGTAGAAGCACGGCATTGTGGGTAATTGCCTGGATATATTCCGAGAGTTAAATGATCTGAAATCTGCTTACATTTCATTATGAATCTTCCACACCCTGCTTATGGTGGGAAAAGCAGTAACATAGTAGTAAAGCCGACTGTAAGCTCAGCCTTAAGAGTTGGTTTCATACCGTTTAAGTTCCTCTTTGTTCTTTTCTTAAGTTTTGTTTTCCCTCTAATCGAAAGACTCCTATCACTTAGTTTGTTTATCTCTTATATGCCAAGTAGCATATGGTTGCGAGAGATGAAAGCTTTACAAAGCAAGAAATAAAATATGTAACATCAGTTATTGGCATTCTCCACTCCGAAACGCTTTTTGAATTTCTGGATTTCTTTCAACAGCAAAACACATTATCACTGTGGTCCATACACGAGCCCTTCTTCATCCAACTGCTGCATGGGACTCGGGTCAACGCCGACGAGAGCATGAAGGTTAGGCCTTCAATTTATTCATGTTTACTGTTAGCATGATTCTGTTGTGGTTGTTTACCAGGCTTCTAACTGTAGCATGCAGCCGAGGGTTGAAATCATGAAATGTGGTCATGTGACCCTGACCACATATTTCCCATAATTCATCAGAAGCGGTTGGGTAAAGCATCAAAACAGGAAGTGGGGAGTGACTTTCGGGCTTTCAACGCTCTCTTAGGCCTAGATTCTACGAAAAAGGACAGCAGTGTTGCTCACACTCGCCACTTGCATCTCCGTTTCTTTTAAAAACTTGCCAGAGATGAAAAGTCATGCAGGGTCGTTTTACCCTGTGAAAGAATCAACTGTTGTATAGAAGGTCTAAATTTGTTCTGATTCATCGAATTGAAATTTGAAACAGTGTCAGTAGCTGTCTCGTCATATCGTACTGTGAAAGTGCATGGTGTGAAAGAACTAAACATTATTGTAGTTATACAGCATGAAATGGGACGTGATTTGCCCTGGGTGATTGCGTTAACATATACTTTATTAAGCCCGCAGTGTCTGTTCACTTCCGGATGTCACCCCATGACTCCAGATAGATTTGTCATGTCATACAATTACCAGTCCTGTCTGCTGCTGCCACCAGAGGTTCTCCATGATAGCCGCAGGGGAAACACACACTTATATTTCCTCCTTGCTATCACGAAGGGCTTTCTATTCTGGTTAATGATAAAACTGGGAAAGTGGCCAGCTCCGCGCTAGTCACGAGGCCATGTGTCATTCAGTCATTCATTCATTCATTCATTTTTAACCGAACCATGCCAGACATTTCTTCATTCGTTGTTTCTGTTTTTCCATTTGTCCGAAACACTTGTAAACACTTCCTTGATCCCACAGTGATATTCTGGTCTCTGTTGTTTTTTTTTTTTTTCCCCCCACTCAGCTGGTAGTCCAGGCAGGTCTTTTCCATGGCAGCGAGCTTCTCTGTAAAGTGGTGACCAGCAGTGAGGTCAGCGTGTGCACGGACCCAGTGTGGGACCAGAAGCTGTCCTTCGACGTCCATCTGTGTGACCTTCCTCGCATGACACGCCTCTGCTTTGCCCTCTATGGAGTCCTCGATAAGCCCAAGAAGCAGCGGTCAACCAAAAAGAAGAACAAAAAGGCTGTAAGTCTTTGTAAAACCTTGCACCATCCAAATACTTTTATTAAAATAAACTGCCTGAAGTTGCCGGGGAATGCCAGAGGTAAATATAGTCCACAACTACTTGGTGGTCTTCAGCTTGACGTGCCGAGAAAATGTGATGTGTGACTGGTAGAGCGTGACAGTCAAATCAAAACCCCACTAACCCAGTGGACATAGTCATATTAAAAGTGGCAGAGGTGTGAAGGGCATGCCATACCAAGTCTACAGGTGTCTGTGTGTGTGCATGTATTTGTTTATGAGGATTTGTACGAACCACTTCTACTTCTGCTTTCTTGGCCACTTCCCTTTCATAGTACCGGTAGAGAAGTCTGCTCAGGCTGAGGCAAGGAAATGAGAATTGCCTCTCTGTCTGTCTCTATGCCTCAGTGTGTTTATTTTAAACACCACAAAGCCACGTTTCACTGTGTTTAAGGTGAAATACAGTGTAAAGGTATTTCAGCGCCACCAGTTTCAGCAAAAAAAAAAAAAAGAACAACGTCCGAAATTATTCTTGCTTTGACTTAAAGCCGTCATTTTCTTTCTCTTTTTTTAATAGCTGGCCTAGCTAGCTGTATTTTTTTTCTCCATAAAATAGTAGATTTAATTAAGACGATATAGATTTTATAAAACACAAAGCTCAGTTAACATGCTGTGGGATTTATCGTTTATCATTAGTACCACAAATACACTATTAACATGCAAGGATGTCTTGCATAGCTGATGATATGACAAAATAATATCAGTACTGTGATCAGTTACGCCGTTAAACACTTTTCAGAGATATGTTAGTTTTTTGTTTTTTTTTCTTCACTGAGTATTCACAGAAATTATTAAGAAATTAATCCTATTAATAAAATATATTTTTGTACTAAATTCAAAGAACCCAAAGATTTTTATGTTGGTTTTTTTTTTTTTTCAGTATAGGGCTTCTACTTTGTACAAGACAAGTGGTGAGACCGGCCATGCTGTGTGGTTTAGAGACAGTGTCAATGAGGAAGAGCTGAAGGCAGCAGAGCTGAAGACGTTGAGGTTCTCTTTGGGAGTGTCACGGTTGGACAGGATTAGGAATGAGTACATCAGATGGACAGCTCATGTTGGATGTTTGGGGGGACAGAGTTAGGGAGGCCAGATTAAGATGGTTTGGACATGTTCAGAGGAGGGAGAATGAGTATATTGGTAGGAGGATGTTGGACATGGAGCTGCCAGGCTGGAGGCAAAGAGGAAGGCCAAAGAGGAGGTATATGGATGTAATAAATGAGGATATGAAGCTAGTGGGTGCAAGTGTTGAGGATGCAGAAGATAGAGAGGAAGATAAGATCACGCCTGAAGGGAAAAGCAGAAAGAAGAAGAACAGGGCTTCTATTTTGCTGGAACTTGTAACATACAAGTACTTGTGTGTCATTATACCTGTCTTTACATGTTATTATATGTTGTCTTAACACTGTAACAAGTCCCTAGATGGAAAGAACGATATATTATTTGGTAAAAAGAAATTCAATGACCTGAATGGAAAACACTTTTATTTTCAGAAGGAAATTTGATAAGAAGTCAAATGATTATATTTGCTGGCAGAGCTGGAGGAGGCTTCCCGAGCAATATTAGTAACGTGGATTGATCGGTGCACGAAACAGGCGCAGACAGCTACACATTCGTTCATATGTCCAAAAATTCGCAGAGTAAATTATGACTAAGGTGAAAATCGACAGAAACGGTTATTTAAGGGATTGAAATGATTAACTATTCACATTTTAATTCACATTTCTTTCATTTAAGCAAAGAGAATGCAACACAAAAAAGGAGTAAAAAATAAAACACCAACTTTACTTCAATGCCAAACTGCGTACGTGTTTGTGTGAGTGTTTTATATATAACTGATATAAAAAAAAGCACTGACATGTCATTTCAGAAATGTGTCATCATGCAGTTTATCACAGAATTATAATCTAAATAATAAATATTGAATGACATCATGATGATAAACCCTGTGTAATCTCTTTTAACCAAATAATCTCTGAACCATCAAATGACACAACCATCACATTTTATCAGTCTAACTTTCTATACCTCTTGTATGTTTGCCTATAATTTTTTACAAATATATATTTTACAATCTCCCTTTTTTTTCTCTCTCTCTCTTGAGGAACATCATATTTGCGGAAAAATACATAATCCTGTGCGAAAAAAAGGAAGATTAGATTAGAGTGCGCTTGGAAAAGCATGCTGAGGAAACGTTGCTGGCATTTAGGACACGTGTTTTATTAATAAAAATCTAAATGAATAAGATCTTTGTTCATTGATCCAGGGCACTGGGCTGTCTACTGTCAAATATCTAGTCTTTATAATAATATTATAATGTTTCAATATTATTAATCTTCATCAACACTTTGGAAATCAGTCTCTGGTATAACGGGTTAGATTTATTTTTAATGATTTTTAGAAATCTTTGTAGAAAAGTAAAGTGAGATGTTTTTTGTGTAAATGTTCGACTTTCAGGACTGTCCTTTGGCCTGGGTGAACACCATGTTGTTTGACTATAAGGACCAGCTGAAGACAGGAGAGATCTTCTTGTCCACTTGGCCTTCAGCTCCAGGTCAGATTTGA
Source organism: Hemibagrus wyckioides (assembly GCF_019097595.1). Lineage (NCBI taxonomy): Eukaryota > Metazoa > Chordata > Actinopteri > Siluriformes > Bagridae > Hemibagrus > Hemibagrus wyckioides. The sequence continues at coordinate 16,232,979 of NC_080724.1, forward strand.
CTTATTAATGCACCAAATTATTTTTGTCCTGTATATAAACATAATAATACTAATAATAATGATGATGATAATGATAATGATAATAATAATAATGTTCTATTTGCTTCTTTCTTTGTTTATTATTATTTTTTTATTGCAGATGACAAAGGTGATCTGCTGAACCCTATGGGCACAGTAGAGAGAAATCCCAACATAGACAGCTCTGCAGGCCTCCTCATTCGCTTCCCCAGTTTCAGGCCACATCCTCTCTACTTCCCTCCGCTGGAAAAAGTAAACTGGGCTATTTTTCTTTTTTTTACAGTGTCACACTGAGTATAGTAGCTTGGCATTTTCTCACACACACACAAGAGTTTGTTCATTCGGTGCAACTGATCTCATTTCTTGTTTTGTCTAGTTGAATGAAGTAAACGGTGAGAAGGCGGTTGCGACAAAAGAGGAGGTAAGTCTTTCGTTTTCATTTTTAAATATTGCTGCATTCTCCATAACTCCATTTCAAATATTTTGTGCTCTTGCTCAGCATATGAAACTGAAAGAGATAGTGGACAATAAAAACCACACCGAGTTCTTTGAGGACGAGAAAGAGCTGCTGTGGAAGTTGCGTAGGGAGGTGAGAGCGAATTACCCAGAGAGCCTCTCCAAACTGCTACTCATCACTAAGTGGAATAAACACGAGGACGTCGCCCAGGTACTACAGTCACGCCACAGTGCCGGCTGTGCCTTTCAGATGTCAGATACATGCACAGAAATTCAGTATTTAGAATTTTGAACAATTAAAAAGCAAAGAAAGGAAATTTAATATTTGCATTAACATCTGCATTATGTGTCACTATTTAAATGTATGCAAATTTGTGATGTTGACTATCATGACTCAAAAGGTCAGTTTTTTTTTTTGAGTAATACCTCTTGCATTGAAACACGTTCCCAGACGTTAACATTCTCACGTACACACACAAGCAAAAGGAGTTAAAAAAAAAACATCCTGAAATTCACATACAGGTTCTACATTTCATTCCGGCTATTACATACGTCATCAAATTTGTTAAGATAGCTTTTCAATTTTTTCAAAACAAAAATTTATTATTGGGCTCAGGTTTTTGGTCCCCCATTGTATATAAAAGCAAAAAAAAATATCAGCAGTGTAGATTATGAATCAATAGCTAAGAAATATTTTTAGACATCAGAGATGCTTACAACTTATTTGTACCTCATTTACTGACTTGACTCCACTTCCTCAGAGTATATAACTCACATCTCTTCTTGGACTTTAAAGAATTTGGCCCCAAAGTGTGACTCGTACGTACTCGTAGAAACGTTAATATAGTGTAATATTTGGGAAAATATTATTTAATATGTTTACCAATTTCTGTCAATATATGTGTAATTTATTATTTTTAAATACATTTGTTTATGATAAAAAATAATGTAATCTATAGTAGTGATAGAGAATACAGCAGATTGCGTAAGTATGCAGTCTTTTTCATATATTGTAAAATATATAATCATATTTTTTTTTTTTTTATATTTTCTATATATTTTTCCACTTTCCTACCTGTATAGTTAAATTCTATGTTTAATGTACTTTAGTCTATTTTGTTCAATTTTCATTCTATTTATTTCCCTGCATGTATTTACTGTGTGTGGTTGTGTATGCGACCAAAAGAATTTAAAATGTAATGACCGAATTAGATTCACAACTCAACTGGACCTTTTATACACTGAACTGCGAAACAAGTATGTCAGTACTTCAGAGCTGATTTCTTGCTATCGAAAAAAAAAAAAAAAAAAACCCAAAAAGACACTACCAAGTACATTGTCCAGATTGAAGAGGATTATAAATAAATACTACCATTCATCATACTGTCCTGGTGTGAGATCACATTTCTGCAGTTGCACAGATGGTGCTTCCACACCCAGTGAATCATCTAAGATTCCAAAAAACGCATTCAGGCTCAAAACTCGACTCATGCCGTACGGCTCAGGCCACATGACTCGTCTCAGGCTCATAAATGAGCTCATAATCCAAACCATTCAGTCTCCTGTCTGAATGAACAAAATGAGAATCAGAAGTGTTTATCGAGTGGCTAATTGAAATTTATGAATCTTGTGTTTGTTTTAGATCGTGGCTCTGTTACAGAGATGGCCAGACCTGCCAGCTCTGCATGCTCTAGAGTTGCTGGACTATACTTTCCCCGACCCTCATGTTCGCTCATTCACCATTCGCTGCCTCAGGAAGTTGCGGTAGGTTCCTTTCAACCAACATAACTAGACTCTTGCAGGCTGTGTGACCCAACTCTCACAAGTGTCTCACATAAATATTTTCAGAGAAATACCACAGAACCGTACTGATACTTTAAATTGTTTGAGTGGAGCTTTGAACAGGCTAGTGCAGAGTTTCTTACGATTAACATCTCAAGAAATTAAATGTGCAAGGTTACAGCTTTGTTGTAGCAAATAACACATGAAACGAAACGTCTATTCAGATATTTTTCTACATGCATCTTTTATATGAGTTGGATTGGTGTCTTGTTCCCAGTAATAAATAAATATATATATATATATATATATATATATACATATAATTAAAATAAAAATAATTAAAAACAATTTTTCATGAATTTATTCATGGTTGCTGAAACAAACACAATTCATTGCAAGATTTTCAATGATTAATTACAATCCATAAAATAATTACATATGCTGTTCATACACATTCATTTTATTTTACTTTTACCTTTTCTATTCCCTCTTTTTTGAGAATGAATAAACCTTATAAAATTCACTATGTAGACCAACCAGGCTGAGAAATAAACTCAGCTCTACTGTAGGCTAGACTGCAGACTTTTATGGCAGCACAATAAAGTTTCACAGTGTAGTTTGTAAATGAACTTGCCAGTGCCAGCAGTCGACAGGTCAGTCTGAAATCTGACGTGTTCTTTGTCTTCATCAACAGTGATGACGAACTCTTTCAGTACCTCCTGCAGCTGGTACAGGTTCTGAAATATGAGCCATACCTGGACTGTGACTTGACTACCTTCCTCCTGGAGCGAGCTTTGTCTAACAAGAGGATAGGCCACTTCCTATTTTGGCATCTCAAGTAAGCTTCTCCAGAATCTTTCATATTTCTTACACAGGATTTTCCAATGGGACTAAATGGTTTTCTTTCTCCTGAAGGTCTGAACTGCATGTGCCCTCTGTCAGTCTGAAATTTGGCCTTATTCTGGAGGCTTACTGCAGAGGAAGCATCTACCACATGAAGAGTCTCATGAAGCAGGTCAGAAGTGATATATTTTTAGTTCTGTGTTTAGGCAAGATGACTAGGAAGCCTGATTGTTGGGTAGTATCGCTAACTGCATTGCTGATAAAGATAAAGACCAAGATAAAGGCTGTTATGCATCATCTGTGTTATTTTGTCCAAAGGTAAAAGCTGCATCTTGTGTACAGACTACTTCCTGTTGGAGCTAATCAACATTTGAAAAAGACTTTTGCCTTAAGCGTAACTTCTGCCATTCTGTTACTGTTCACCACCACTGTCTGAAATTTCACTCAAAAATCTCCCATTTGGATTAGGATCTGGTGACTTTGAAACTCATTGACATCATTTTCATCATCATCATCAAACTGTTCAGTGAACTTGTGGAAAGGGGCGTAGTCAGCCAGGAAGAGACCACTCCCATCAGGATGGAAGTGTTTCATTAGAGGATACAGCTGTATTGAACTTTTGTTGTTTGCTACTGGTTGCCATAGTAATAACATTTGTTAATGGGTTGCACACCTAGCGTTCCACTTAATAACAACTCAGCTAAAATGAAACATCCTGGAGGGAGATTTGGTTTTTATATTTATTCAAATGTGTCAGAGTATAAATATATATGCATCGAGAGGAAGGAGAAGCAGTGTGAGCTCTTTACAACTGATCACATGCTTTATACTGTCTTCACTCCCATTTGTAGCCTCTGCACCAAGTCTCTCCATATTTGCATAAAATTTAACCTTTCTCACCTTTGTCACATCACTGGACAATCCCACATCTAGCCTCCAACACTTGCTGTCACTCATGTCACCAAAAGTAGGCAGCTCTCATTGAAAATAAATGATCTCCATTCACATTGCTCCGAGTAGCATCAGGAAACAAATGGACCCAAACCAGCAAAATGCAGCAGTATAACAGAACCACACATTTTAGTTGAAACATCTGAAATCTTGAAGCTGCCCCCTAGCTACAGGATTCTTCAGCATTCCTTCTAATTAGCTCTAGAGTATGCATACATCCTTTAATTGCCTAATGCATCCACTGTAATGCAATGCCTACATTCTCAGATAGATGCTAGAACATTATTGTAATGAATTCATAGAAATGATACAGCGTGTGCTGTTTCTCAGACTGAAGAAAAACTCCCATCTTCCATATCTCAGATCTGGGTTTCATCATCAAGCGACAACAAGATTTTTATCTGGGCAAGAAAAATTTGCCATGTGTTTATCTCCAGCGGACTGGATTACTGTAATAGCCTCTTGACTGTTTTTTTTTTTTTTTTTTTTTGCCTTATGGAGAATCTTCGAAATATACAAAATATGTCAACAGATGACTTCAGTACTAGTACACAAATCCCAGATCCTTACACAGACTCCCAGTCAGCTACAGGACTAATGTATTACTTCCAGTTTATAAATCGCTAATTGCCCTTGGTGCTGTTATTTAGGGTATACAATATCAGTATGGTTTAGTAAGTGTCCAGAATTAGCACAAAGAACCATTTCAGCTACTATTTATCACTGAGCTGGACGCAGAAGATGCCGGCTACAGACTTTTTGCTGTACAGATTTTTTGACCATTTTCAAATTCAGACTGGAAAATCTCTGGTTACTTCTGTGTTTCAAAATATCTAAGCAATTGCTCTGCTCCTGTAGCACTTCAGCTTTCACTTTCTATTTCTTTTACTTAATTCCGACATGGTTTAACTTCATTTGGATTTCTTAAATGATGAATTATTTTATTCATTAATGGTAACTGTTTATTTTTTTCCTTTGTCAAGCTGAATTGCTTATGGCATTGTCCTGTTTTCCTTGATTACAGAACGAGGCTCTGAGTAAAATGAAAGCTTTGAATGACTTTGTGAAGTCGGCCTTTCAGAAGTCGGCGTCCAGGTCGCAGATTACGGAGGACATGAAACTGTGCATTAAACAGGACACGTACTTGGAGGCGCTGTCTGGGGTCGTGTCCCCCCTCAACCCCAGTATCATCCTCTCTGAAATCTGGTACAGCTCATATCTGACTCTGCTTAACAACATGCAATGTTCATTATGCCTAGATTGAAAGATTTTGTCTTATTTCTCTATTCCTAAAAATGGGGGGGGGGCAATCACCAGATAGGTGTTATAGATGATAACAAACGTTTTAAATAGAAAATGTAACCGTAAACAGATAAAAATATAATATTTCCTTCCTAAATCAAACTGCTGTAATATAAGAAGAACAAGAATTTTGGGGCTTGCTGTTGTAGGAAAATAATCTATAATAATATAATCAGCTTCATCACACCGCCATGTCACTGATTATTAACTGGACACTCTGTCATGATGTATTTTTTACTTAAACAATACTTTAACAGGAGATTTGCTTAAAAAGCATGAATTATGAATTACGGTGAGTAAAGTAGGTTGAATATGTACTATACTTTATCTAAATAAAATAATAATAATTCATGTGTGTGTGTTTACGTTTTCCCCTCAGCTCGGACAGGTGTAAATTTATGGACTCTAAGATGAAGCCTCTCTGGCTGATGTACAAGAACAAGTGTGTCCAGTCAGACACGTCGGGCATTATCTTCAAGAATGGAGATGGTATGCAGGAAGAAACCCCTGTTTTTTTTGTTTTTTTTTCTTGTAAGCATCAATCCACTGGAGTTTTTAATTGAAATGCACCCTTACTGACTTTGTGCTGCTTTCAGATCTGAGACAGGATATGCTAACCCTTCAGATGATCCAGCTAATGGATGTTCTATGGAAGTCTGAAGGGCTGGACCTTAGGTTTGTAGTTGTTATGAGATTTCTGCACTCGCCTGATTTCACTGTATGATTGAATGTTTTACTGGAATGAGTTAAGATACAATTAAGATGACTAAGACTGAAGCTAAATAAATATATAAATAATTGTGCTGTAGTCACAGTTCCTTATCTTTGTCTGGTTTTGTGCTCCGTGTGAAACAGAATGATCCCCTATGGCTGCTTGTCCACCGGCGATAAGACGGGGCTTATTGAGGTGGTGAAAAACTCAGACACCATCGCGAACATCCAGAGAAATAAGAGCAACAGCGCTGCCACTGCAGCCTTCAACAAAGATGCACTTCTCGACTGGCTCAAATCCAAGAACCCAGGGTGAGTGCATCACCTTCAACCATTTCAGTAGATGCTATAACTGCTTGCTAAGAATACAAGTGAGAAGTGCTCATTTAGCTCTGCTAACCACCCACCACTACGGCATGCACTGTTTAGCAGTGATGCTGCTGAAAGTTTGAGTCACAACTAAACCAGAGTTTGTTTGCGAGTGCCGTGTTCACCGAAAATACTCCGGAATCCACTGTGTTGACTAAAACACTATGGAGCTTAGAAGGTTGTTTGCGATCATCACTATGATCACTAAAACAATGCTTAGTGGAAACGTTTGTTTGTTTATGATCATTCTGTTTACTAAGGCTTTATATAGATACGGTGGCCGATTGTTTACTATCACCGCGATCTCTGAAACCCTATGTAGTTTGGTTGTGGTCACTGTGATCACAAACACACTACGTAGTTAAAAGACTGTTTACAATCATCGAAAACACTAGGCAGTTAAAAACATTATTTGTTTATGGTTACTATGTTCACTAAAACTCTTTGTAGTTAAGATTGTTTAATAAAGAACACTTTCACTTTTTAATAAAGAAAGAAATTTAATTAAACACTATTTAGTGAAAAGAAAACACTATTTGGTTAAAAGATTGTTTATGAACATTTGTTTGCCGGACATTTGTTTATGGTTACTATGATCATGAAAACACTGTGTAGTTTAAAAGATTGTTTGTTTATGATTGTTTTGTTTATATAGATAAAGAGGCTATTTGTTTATGATCGCGGAAACACCGTAGTTGAAACCATTATTTGTTTATGGTTTCAGTTCACTAAAACCCTATTTAGTTAAAAGATTTTGAAGTTTATGAACATTCTGAGTAATAAAAGCAACCATTTGTTTACGATCAGTTAGTTAAAAAAAATGCCATTTGTTTGTAATCACTATGGGCACTTATAGTCAAAATAATTATTTATGATTATTAATCCACTACTTAGTTCAAAGATGGCTTATGATCGTTCTGATTACCAAGACGCTATGCAGATAAAAGCAACCGTTTGCAGTAAGTGCCATAGAGTAATTAGTTCAACAGAATTTCTTTATCATCACAAAAATACTCTGCAGTTAAAACACAGTTTGGTTATGATAATTAAACCACTGTGTTGTTAAAAACATTGATGACGATGTGAAGGATGAATATGACCAATACATTTTAATATAATGAAAATAGATTAGGCTGGCTTTGAAACTAGAGCAGGCATCTTAAGTATTCTCAGCAGTGAGCCGATGTGGCCAAACACTGGGTTAAAATGAAACCCTGCAACCGCACTGCCACTTGGCTGATCTGATTGAAGACTCTCTGACTAAAGCATCATCGTTTTTGCTAACCACATAGTCATATTGAGAGTCATGGTGGCAACAGCGAGAGCAGAGAAGCCTAGACATGTCTGTCCCCAGCTTCTTTCTTCAGGTTCTGTAGTGCAGATGATCCCAGGACAACCCGGATATACAGTCCAGTTGCCAGTCCTGGGTTGGTCATGATGGGTCTAGTACGCATCCAGCGCTAAACTCCCGGGGTGTATCCTCGTCTTTATCAGATGCCAGTTCCTTTCTTTCTTACTGAACTCACGTTTTCACTTGCTCATATCTGCAGTCTGATTCTTTAGGTCCCTGCTCAAAATTCCTGATCATAGATGACTGTAGTCATGCATCATGATGGCTCGGCTCACCACTTATGGCTCTTCGCCAAAGAAGTACTGCTGTAACCTGAACGAGCGTGGCATAATGCCAAGATTATAAAGTTAACCTTTGCCTAGAAATATACAGGAACCAAATGACATGCTGTAATATATCATGAACTGCACACTCCCTAAACATCCTGTGGAATACCTGTCACAAACACAACTCAGATTTTCTAGTCACCTCCATGATTATTCAATTCACATTTAAGTCTATAGCTGTATAATTGTAAAGCTGTAGTGAATTCATTCTAACTGCCACGTGTTCATGTTTGCGGTTGAATATGAACGGAGTCCCTGACCTATTCTAGCTAGCTTTTAATCAGACTAATTTTAAAAGTCGGGCAGATACTTTACTGTGCTCTATTCACTATTCCTGATCTCTCTGTGTGCAAATATACACAGTACACGCACATATATACTGTATGGACAGTACACAGTCTTATCTTTTTGCCACTTTGCTTAAGCACACATCTCAGTATGTTGTTGGGTTTTTTTTCCCCCTGTCGGTAGTGGATGCTGAACGGGAAGGGCATTGATTGCTCCTATGAAACAAGAGACCTATTCCCATTATAGAAGTATCCAGTCTGCTCCCCAGAGACGGGGCTGATGTGAAGAAACATCCCCCGGCTCGAACTTGCTGTAATAGCTCTGTGTATTTCATGCAGACGTCTTGTTGTTGAGCGTTATCTATTATTTATTGAGCATTTGTTTATGGACATAGGAAATGATGTGTGTCGCATGTTAAATAATTTAAATAGAGCCGCGATGCGTAAGTCATGATGCTTGTTTTTAAATACTGTGGTGAGTTGCGGTGACTTTTTAACGCTACGATGCAGTTGAATCTGTCCTAGTGTTAAAATGTTAAACAGTAATGCGTATGCCGAGACAGACATAATGAATTCAGGGTAAGACGTGGTCCAGGTTACGTGAGAGACCAAACTCAGAAGGGAAAAAATTAAAGTTTTTGTCATTTTTTTTGAATTTGTTTGTTTTCTCCTGTAGTCAATGTGATGAAGTCCCTTTAACTTTCACGCTATGAAAAACTCTAGGTGAAAGAGTTTATCTGATAAAGTGACTTCCTGTGACTCAGCACTTGTGTATGCATGTGCAAATATGTACGTATGTATCCATGCGTGACATAAAAACAAATGTATTACTTATTTACTCAAGTATCAGCACTGACTCCTGTTCCTGACAGTGTCTTAGCTTGTTGATATCTTTGGACTTTGCCCATTCTGCACTGTACATCCTAAAAAAAAGTCCTAGGAATGTACAAGTATGCATGATGAAATTGTGCCCTTTCTTGCCGAACAGGGATAAACTGGATCAAGCCATCGAGGAGTTCACACTGTCATGTGCAGGCTACTGTGTAGCTACTTATGTTTTGGGAATTGGGGACCGCCACAGTGACAACATCATGATCCGGGAGAATGGTCAGGTAGGAAGGAATTATTTAAAGAGACCTTTGCTAGGTGTGTAGTTGACTTCTTCAGTAACATTGCACACCACAAGGAGGCACTATAGTGCAATATTATATGAACGGGAAGAAGATAACGTTCTAATAGTTGTAATGATCTTAATGATTATTTATAGATATATATTTCATCAACATGGCATCAAGATATATTCTAATAGTCATGTTCTAGACCATACTTATTAAACATAAAGCTGCTGCTGGTTTCAACTGTAAATCTTTCTGTCCTTTCTAGTTATTTCATATAGACTTTGGACATTTTTTGGGGAACTTCAAGGCGAAGTTTGGGATCAACAGAGAACGTGTGCCTTTCATTCTGACTTACGACTTCGTCCACGTCATTCAGCAAGGCCGGACAAACAACAGTGAGAAATTTGAGCGGTCAGTACCTGAATGTGCTGTTTAAATCTTGCCCTTTTACTTCGTTTGATACAAACCTGATTACGCAGTTTGTGCAATATCAAGTGGTCAAATGGTTTTGCATCAGTTCTCTCCGTTGCCCCTGTTGGTTGGGTTGGAGTCCAATAATTGGCAGTCATTCTTCATCTTCATCTTAGACTTAAATAACCCTCTCATGGAAGAATCTACTTCAAATTCTGATCCAGATTAGTCCATAGCAAACACGACTACGCTACTCACTCTGCAGTTATCACACACTATGCTGCACCTCTACACACACATACTTGTGCCAACCATGTATTTTTTAATCATAGCGGTGGCGATCTGCACCGATTGAAGCCGTGACCTTCTACTAAATGATAAAAGTATAAAACGAAACAGTTCTGTTGTACGGAAATGATCAATAATAGTGACATGATGTGGTCTGATGCAAAGTGAAGTCATAACCCATTCCTATAACAACACAACGATATATTTAAACATATAAACCACAAAGTTATATTTAAACATATAAACCACAGAGTTATAATTAAACATGTATACCATAGCAGATTGCCAGCAGCTAGAACTTCCTGACTTCCTGGAGACTCCATCCATAAACGTTTAATAAATAAATACCTTCACTGTATCGGCAATTATATATTTTTCTCTGTAAAATAACGTTCTTAATCTGTTTATTATTTGTCTTAGATTATGAGTATTAGAGTATCCATACTCGTACCTGTTGAATAGTTGTTACTGTAGAAATGATACCATGAAACATTTACTTCACATTACTGTCAGAGCTGAAGTTATAGAAATATAGCAAAACCTTCTGACCAATCAGAATCGAGAATTCACACACAACTGTTTGTGTGTGTGTGTGTCTGGCACAGTTTTCGTGAGTGTTGTGAACAAGCCTATAAGATCCTGTGTCGAAACGGAACTCTGTTCGTCAACCTCTTTGCCTTGATGAGAGCTGCAGGACTTCCTGAGCTCAGTTCCTCCAAAGACATTCAGTATTTAAAGGTAAGAGCCAAGAAAGTTGCGTACTTAACAAAAACGTACAATAAGATGTATAGTCATTTTACAGTAAGAAAAAGTGCAAAAATATTTTTTATTAATTCAGACCATTACCTATTATTAAGTATACCGTCATTCATATTCTGAAGATATATTTATATTTTAGAGTATATTTAAATATTTAGCAGATGCTCTTATACAGTTAAGGTGGAGAGCTTAGCTGTTAAGGGGTTAAAACTCAGTACTAAGATTTGAACCCTGTTTATCGTTAACAATAACATGAAGACTCAACTACTATCTTAAAAGATTCACTTTGACATCATGAGTGCCAGACGATGATTGGTTTCTGGTTTCTCTCAAGGTTTCATTTTGACTTTCGATAAGACCTCCTTCACTGTCTTACTCACTAATGATTGAAATTAATTGATTGTACTGAATCGAATAATTTGAATCGAATCAAATGAATCTATCTGAAAGGCTTTGATATAAGGTTTGAACTAAATGGTAACGCTGTAATGTTTCTGGAACATTCCTAAAGGATTCCTTAGCACTCTGCAAAACTGAGGAGGAAGCACTGAAGAATTTTAAAGTGAAGTTTAATGAAGCTCTGCGAGAGAGCTGGAAGACCAAGGTGAACTGGATGATGCACACTTTTGCCAAAGATAACAGATGAACGCTGGCATGTTGAAGCAGAAGCTTTGGCATGTCTCTCAATTCAAGTCCTGTTTTTTTTTTTAAAGCCTGGATTTGAACCGGATCCAGAACTAGTTTCTTCTTCAAGTGGATATGCTTCTCTATTTTTATTTTTATTTTTTTTTTGTGTGTGTGTGTTGTTTAATTGTTCAATTGTTCATGTCTTCAGCTACAAAATGGATTACGTCTGTATGAATTAGTCGTCAGGAACATAAGGAAACTCATAATCGGCGCTAATTTATCCGCAGTCACTGACCTGATGCTTTGTAAGGCACTGGAAAATGTTTTGAACTTTGAATATGTGATCTGAAAGGAGCGTGTATATTTATAGTTTAGTTTGTACAGATAACATTGACTACTGGCCAGGAGAAAGAAACACATTCAGTGTTTCATAGCGTTTACATTCCATCTTACTTAAAGTTTTACTTTATCTATTTGTACTTGAATGTTTCGGTTGTAAATATTCCTTATTTTGTGACTTGTATTTTGGTATTTAATGTTTTGCGCAGTATTTTGGATTCTTTTTTTTTTATTTTTATTATGTGTATAAAAAAGGAAAAAAATCATGAGATCATGACATTCATAATTATGGATATGAGACAGCATTTGTACTGGAGAAAAGCAGAACTGAGCCTGAACTGTTTTGTCTTGGATATTTGTGACCTTGAGATATTTATTAAGATCTAAAGAGTTTCTGCACATTTTCTCCACGTGTGTGTGTGTGTGTGTGTGTGGGGGGGTTCCTCTGGGTTTCCTCCAGAAACAACCTATTGGGTTGATTGGTTATGTTAAATTGCCCATCTGTGTGAATGTGTGTGCGCGATGCCTTGCACTGGACTGGTGTCCTGTCTAGTTCCAGGATCCACTGTGACCCTGACCAGGATACAGCAGTTACTGAAGACTGAATAATAAATAAATGAATGAATACTTTAAGATATGTCGTCCAGACACCAGTATTTTCCACAATTTATTTGCGGTGTGTGAACTCCACAAAGACAGATCAGTTGACTTGATCTACCTCTTTGGTAAAAGGCAAAAAAAGGAGAAGGTTTTTCTTTTTGTCCTGGCACTTTAGAGATTTGTCAACCAGTGGAAACAACATGTGCCTACGTTTGAGATTAACTGCACTCACACACTTTTGAGCTACTTTTGTTTGTGTAAAATCGCACTCTTCTTACTATTTAAGCGCAGCTATGTATTTTGTCGTGATTCCTCTTGATGTTCCGATTAAATCTGCCTTATTGTCTAAATGTTAGCAGATAAACAACATGATGTACCCTTCTATGACCTGAATGGTGTTAAATGTGTGAGTAGAAAAGGTAGGACACGTCGATCTGTGGACCCGAGAACGTGACAAACTCTTCTTCTTGCCTTTCAATGTTGTTTTGAACACACCCATGACAAAGTTCCTTCAGAAGTATGCTATAAGTCACAGGACTGACTACTTGTAAAGTATAGGAGGTTTATAACCAGGCAGATTTTTCAGAACAAATACAAAAAAAAAAAAAGTGAGGCAGTCTGCTAGTTTACCTGCATACAGGCATATTGGCTTGCTAACGAGCTAGTGCCCCGATTAGCTGTTTTGGTAACTAAATATACAAATAAAATATTGATGATTTCTTCGGTGATGTTTTCTGTTAACAATGTACAGTCATGTTAGCTCCTTGACTAGCTTTCTATAATTCTATAGCTCCCTGACTAACTAACTAGCTAGCAAGAATGATAAGTAGGATGCTCACATGCTATCATGAAACAAAGCTATGTTCCTGAATTCTGTAGTAATTTTGACCGGATTTCTTTAGAAAAACAGGATCGTTTTAACTTCTTTAACTTCTTTTGAAATAATGTTAAAATAATAGTTTTTGAGATTCCCTCAGTGGGAAAAGCGAGAACGGTGTGCTAAAACAGTATTGAAATTCAGGGTGAAAGTCACTTCAGTTGATCTGGCAGTCAGATGCTTCTCATCACTTTCTGTTTATTTAAATGATGTTGGCCAAATCAAATTTGTAAATGTTTAAAAAATACAAAAATCAACCCAGGAGCACTTACTTATTTATTCATCAGCCTTTTAATAAAATGATGCAACTGGATTCTGCAGTTTTCTCTCACGCTAGTTTTTCCCCATCCTCATAAGGTGTTGCTAAATGTGCAATGCATATTTTTGTTAAAGAAATGCTTTAAAAGGCATAAAAGGACAAACTTTAATGATGCAGTGTCGGGTATTTTGTTTATTATTCCACACTTCTTTTTTTTTTTGGCATTTTAATTTGATAAATGCAGTGGAGGTCTAATGGAGTCTTGTGGGAGTCAAATAATTTTAGATTTCATTTAGTCACAAGAAATATAGAAAACATGATTTAGAAGGGGTTTAAATGTATTGGGAGAATCAATATAATTTTTTCAAGAAATAAGGCAGTGATAAAATGTTCAGTACTTGACCCATACATGACCAGTATGCTTCATTAAAGTATATATATATATATATATATATATATATATGTGTGTATGTATGAATATGTATGTGTATAAGTATATGTATGTATGTACACTTTTATCAGTATAAATAAGTGGAAAGTAACAATATAAATACAACAAATAGAAATGCATTTTAATGTAATAATTTTTCAATAATTTGCTATTTTTATTAGATTTTTTTTTATCTTAGTGTATTATTATATTGTACATTACATTAATTTAAATAGAACGTGTTTTCCAAATTGTTCCTGCTGGGTAATGTATTTTTATTCTGAAGGAAATTATCCACCCATGAAAGACGGCTCTGCTGGTTTCTTGTGTTTTAATACCAGAATACTTCTAGTAGAAACTTACAGGAACCTGACTGATCCAAACAAGCTTCTTCCTAAGCTTTATTACATGATCTACGATTTTTCTAATGGATTTTTGCAGTGATGTTATGTGAGATAGTTCACTTCAACTCAAATGTTATCTTCTTCCACTACTTTACTCAGAACTCAGAGCCCCCTCCGAGTGGACATATCACAGGGTGGAATTTTTGTTTGTATCTATTTCTCTTAGCTTTCCCAATGACCTCCACAAGCTATAAAACTTAGCCGAAATAAAAGAGATCTCAGTCAACAGATGAGAAGAAGCGGGTTTCTTTATTCAGCCATGCAGTCAACAACATGCATATCCGAAGAGAGCAGCTGGTCTCCAAAACCCCGAAAAAGTCCCCTCTACTTATACCCCAGGCGCCCCGGGGTGCCTCCTTTTCTCTAATTTAAATATTTCCAGCAATTTCCCATTATATTCAGTGTATGGCTATTTTAGTCCCTCCTTCCTTAGTTTACATACGTTTCCCAGTTCCCATTATTTTCGCATTTGTCCCGATACCGCCCCTAAATTGATACCATCCTCCCCTCGATGACGTCAATTTTCCTCCTCTCCAGTTCCCCTTATTTTTAGGCTAAGTCAACAATTTTTAGAAAAAATTGGCGCTTACTTATAGGCGCCACTTCCTTATTGACTTCATTTGACCGTCACCTCTTAAAGGTGCTTCCTCGGCTCATCCTGACCTCGCGCGTTGCCCTCCACAACAATGTGTAAGTACCTTGCTCTCTTCCTCTATGTCATGATGACTTTTCCCTCTACCTACTTGATCTAAGTTTTATTTACTATTTTTAAAATAAGCTGTGCCATTAAGCTGCCTCATATCCTTTTCTCTTTTCATCACTGTTGATTGCTAGTATTCCAATGCTATTGTCTCCTCTACCCGCCTATCACTGTCATGTCACAGTGACCTGGCCTACTTCCCACACTGTGTTCCTTTTGCCTTAGTACACGCTCTCTTTTGCTGATTACATAGTCACGCAATATGCACTTCACTCATCTTCACTCATCTCTCCCCACTTCCCATTTTTCCTTCCAGTTCAGTCAGCCCGCCGCGCTATCTTCCGGAGAGGTCCCAGGGGTGCTCTGCGACGCTATCGCCTGTATCAGCTGTCCTGTCTGGCCATCGAACTTACTGGTTTCCTGGAACACCTATCTGAATCCTCTATTCCTGAGTTTCCTTACCTTGCTCACCATATCGTGAGGGATACCGTCTGTCTTGATCAGAGCACCCAATTTCACCCCACAACCTGTGATCAGTCTACTCAGACCTTCTACTGGCACTGGACACGCACCACCTCTCAAGGCGTCCAGACTGAGGATTTCCCTGTTGAGATCTCCTCTAATGATTCTTCCTCTGACTCTTCTTCATCTCCTAATTCCCCTGACATACCCCAACTTTCTCCTGAATTTGTGCCTATGCCTTACAGTGTTCATGATATTCCTCAGTCTTCTCCTGACTATTCGCCCCCAACTTCTCCCACTGATTACTCTCCGACTTCTCCTCAGGATCCCAAGATTCCGTCTTCTACAACTGACCCTCCGGTCCCACTGATCCCATTGGATAGGCTGGCTGACTGAGTTGTAACTCCTAATGTTCCAATAAATCTCTCCTCTTTTCTGTTTCTTCAGTCCCAGTGTGGTTATTATGCTAGCATGCTGCCATTAATAATTCTGCATGATTATTATAAAGACTATGAGGCTATATCTGATTATTATAGCTATTATTAATCAAAGTTAACTACTTAATCAATGGCTAAATAATTCTTGATAGATACACACTACTCTTAGGCAGAATATTGCTAAGTCAGAGCTTAGAGCATTGAGTACATTATTACTTAAGCTACTTTTAAAGCTAGGTATATAATTCAAAGCTGGGTATATTATTTTTTTCTCCGACATCACTCCCCCCTTTGAGACTCTTGAGTCTCACAATCAGCTTGTACATGTCTTAGTTCCACTACTCTGTGTTCTTATCCCCCATAGTAGTTACATCATCTTCTTGCGACATTACACACATGGTTTTCATGCACAATATCCTTTTAGATGAGGCACAATTTCTTCTGACCCAGGCACTTTGCGTGCCGTAGAGGGTCCGATGGAGCTCCTGGGAGAGGTTACCAGCACTTCACCAGGTAGCTCATCACTACATGGTCCAATGTGTCACGCGGACACTATCTATGTCGGGTAGACATCAAAACTGTCAAGTAGACATCAGAAACTTCTATGACCATGAAAATTCTAAGTTCCACATTATTAGATTCTTTTCTGTATTTCTACATTCTTTTCTGTATTTCTAATGCATCAAGTACGCTTTTATATCACTGTTCTAACATCCTCCACCTATATACCCACCCAATAGTATTTCTATTACAATAGTGATGTCCGATAGTGATGTCCATACCATACCCCACATCACTCCCCCTACTCACTCACTACGCTTCTTCTCAAGGTGAACCAGGAGTGGGCGAAAAACCCTCAAGAGCCAATTGTAAGGGAAAAGTCCCACTCTGCCCGCAATTTGTCGTTTGCGTGACAGCCTGTTTTGCCAGGATCACCAAACACATACAGACATACATTCATGACATTTTGCACACAGAAACACAATTCACCAGGTCCAGTCAGCACTTACAATGTCACCGATCAGTTCCACCACCAATAGTGGTGTTTGTATAACGCCGAAATCCACTTTGGCAAGGGCACGCGTATGCGTGAGCGTGCCCGCAGCGCATCCCATACGTCAGTGTGCATTTTCATGCCAGCACCTATTCCTTTGCAGGCCACCACTTCTGAGTCTTTATTCTTCCATGCATAAAAGAAGTGAGGCATGGGCTTGAGGTTGTCCAAGCGTCTGCGTTGTCCTTTGGAATGATGCGAGGTATGAGTCATTAAGGGCGATTACCGAGAGTCGTCCTTCCAGTACCACTGGGGCACATAGCCCATGCCATAATCTGGGTAGAATTTGTAGGACTTCCGTACCTCCACAATACCAAAAGATGTCTGCAACGGGTAATGTTCCCAGACGCAAGCTTGGGATCTTCAGTTGGACCACCATACCGGGTTCACAGCCGTACTCTGACACGTTACAGGTTAACCTCCATTATTTTATCACACGATGCTTTTGGTAGATCCCCTACATATTCCGTACCTCTAGAACGGACGCACAGTGGAAACAATTCAAGAGGATGAGAACGTATGCGTATACTATCGGTAGCCTGAGTGGCAACGGGATGAAAAGTGCAAGAGGAACTTAATTTACGCATCCAGTCTGCACCATGAGTTCTGGCCACAGACCCCAGCAGACATACTGCAGGGCATAAATAGCTTTCATTGTATGGTGGGTTAGCACATTCTTGGATTCCCCTTGTAGGCATCACAAGCAGGGGACTATGCATGCGGTTATGGCATACCATACATGTGCTGTTGGTAACAGTCTTGCGTGCTACATCATGTAACCACTTGTGGTACAGGTTCTGTGGAGATTCTGCGCCACTTGTACTGTTGTACTGCGTGATCTTTGTGCTGTTAACATAATCTATTGCATCTTGTACATTCTGGGTCAATTTTCCTACGGTCAAATCACAAAGTGCCTCGGTGCTACAATCCTTAGGAATCTTTACCCCAAAGTCAATCCCTGCCTGGCGGATTTCTGTGTAGGGGTGCCCCGTGGGCACAAACACACAAGCCTTGTAGTCGTCTAGCAGGACGGTCTTCTGAAGATTACGTTTAGAGGTAGCATTCCCAAAGATACTGTAATACCAGAGCGGATGAATTACTCTGCAGTATGCCTCCTCTGGCTTTCCTGCTATAATTACACTGCTTGTTGGGCTGCTTGCGTTATGGCAACTATGGGGCGACTTAATACGTAGCTCAGCTGTCACTGTATAATTTATCGCCGAATTGTTCTCCGCCCACCTGATAGGATCCACATTTACTGGTGGATCGGGCCCCATGTACTCAAAGGAGTACATGACGAACACCCCTTCATTCTTCGGTATCATGTTTACCTTTAAAGCATGTCCTATCAGTCCTACTGCACATTTCAGGTGATCCTGAACCGCGGTCTGAGCCTTCCCTTCTGTAAGATCCAGTGTGCGCTGTTGTTCTCAATACACTGTACGGCCTCCAATGGATGCCTCCCCATACCCTACGTTTCTTCTGAACCGTGAATTAGCCTGTTTTTCAGAGTGCTGCCGTGTCCCGTGGCTTAGTGTGGGGTGTGATTCATTAACTAGTTTTGTCTGAGTTGCGTTTATCAGTGTCATATTTACCGACGTCGTAGTTGTGTGACCAACTGCCGCGAGCATCCAAACTATCCCCATGTATACACTAATTAGTACTGCCACTATAGCGCAGTGGCGCAGTTTCAGCGTTTGTTCGCGGCCTGCTACCATGAACTTCATTCTGATTCTTCTGTACTGTCCTGGGCTATATCTGCTAAATTCAGTGTTGTTAGATCTGATGCATCAAATGCTTGGGACGGTTTATACCCTGATGGACCTGGTCTGGGCTCGCCTGACAAATCTCCTATCGTTTCAGGCTCCCTTAAAAATTGGTGCACTATAGGTTCGAAGTCGAGAGTTGGTGAACTCAGGGGCTCTCCCGGTTGCTCCTCAGTAATCGGGCCTGACTCTATGGTCTGGGACTCCGCCTTCTGCTGCGCTTTCTTTCCTTTTCCCCGTGTATTGTATGCTGGTGCTTCTGGATGTTCTACGTCTTCTGGGTCAGTGTCTTCCTCCGAGTGAGCGAGCTGCACCAGTTTTGGGCGCGAGTCTTTCCACTTTGGTCCTTTCCCTGCCGCTCTACAACAATGATTCAAGTGATACCAGTGTTCTCTTTCTTCAACCTTGACCGCCGTTGGCGTTGCCAATACTACCTTGAATGGTCCCTCTCTCCTTGGTTGGTTCCAATGCTTTCTTTTGAACACTTTGATATACACGTAGTCTCCTGGCTCCACCTGACGAAGCTCCTCCTTCTCTACCCTCACACCATGCGTGGCTTCGCAGACCTGTGAATACAGAGTTCTATGTATTTGGGTTAGGTGTCTTACATAGCTTGACATTTCGCCCTCTAGCTGTTCCAGCGATGGGCCCTTGTAAGGCCCCCGAATGAAGGCTACTGGCATTGGCCGTCCTGTAAGCATTTCATGTGGTGTCAAGTGAGTGTTCCTGTTGGTTTGCGAACGCATTTTCATCAGTGCTAACGGCAATGCTTGTACCCAATTTAGCTTTGTGCTCGCACAGATCTTAGCTATCTTCTCTTTCAGCACTCCATTAGCTCTTTCTACAATCCCCTGAGACTGTGGGTGATATACGCAACCTAGACGGTGTTTCAGGCATAAGGCCTCTGCCATAGCTTTCATTACTTCGTTCACAAAATGCGGACCATTGTCTGAGCTCAGCTGATCTGGGATGCCAAAGCGGGGGATCACTTCCCTGCACAGGAACTTAACCACTGTCTTGGCGTCATTTTTGGCCGTAGCCTGCGCCTCTACCCATCGGCTGAACCGATCTATCACTACCAGAATATACCTCTTTCCTTCCTTTCTTTCTGTAGTTCCCATATCCACAAAGTCTATCACTAGGTGTCTAAATGGTCCCATGGGTTCTGGTATGTGGCTGATGGGTGCCATGAAATGTTTTCTGACATTGCGTACTGCACAAAGCTCACACGATCGCAGGAATTTGTCCACCATACTCGCTAAGTATGGAGACCACGAGTTCTCTCGAATTGTTTCAATAATTTTCCTGCGATTACAGTGATCTATTCCATGTGCTTCTTTAATCAGCATTGGAAGAAAACTTAGTGGGGCCACAAACACTCCATCACAACTTCTCCATGTCCTAGACTGGGGATCTAATACCGCTCCCCGTTTCTTCCATAACTCTCTCTCCTCTGCTGAGGCAGACTCTTGGAAGGCCCTGATATCAGCCATTGTGACCTGCATCTGCCCTTCGTCATCTGGCTCTCTTGTTTGCATCATTACCGTGACGCTTGTTTCACCTACTGCTGCCTTTTTAGCTGCCTCATCAGCTACTGCATTTCCTCGGCTGACCCATTCTCCATCTGACTTGTGAGCTCTACATTTTACGATTGCCAATTCTTTAGGGAGCATCATTGCTCCTAACAGCTCTGAAATTGCCGGCCCATGTACAATGGCTGATCCATCTGCCCTCTGGAAACCTCTTTGTGCCCAGATTGGTCCAAACACGTGGCACACTCCATAAGCATAGGCCGAATCAGTGTATATTGTACATGTTTTGCCTGCCCCCAGTTTGCAGGCTGCTGTTAGTGCTTTTATTTCTGCCAATTGGGCAGAGCATGGTTGTGGCACTGCCACGGTCACTACTGTGTTAAATACTCCTTCTTGGTCATCATATTGAACTACTGCATAGCCAGCTTTGTTTCCCTCATTACTACGATAGCATGATCCATCCACAAAGAGGATACATTGAGCACCAGGCAGTGGTTGTGCTTCTAAGTCTGACCTAGCTTTTAGGTATTTTTCTGTCACTTCAGCACACACATGTGGGGATCCATCTTCTGGGAGCCCCAGCCTATCTGCAAGATTTATTGTGCGGCATTTCTCAATTGTTAGTTCAGGAGCTGACAGAATGACATCATAACCTGTTTTTCGAGCATTGGTTATCACAAATTTTTGACTAGTCAGCAGTGCATGCAAGGCATGGGATGTATACAGGGTCACTGGATGCCCCATTGTGATTGATGATGCCTTTTGATAGGCAAATGCCGCAGCTGCTAATCCTTGATAGCATGGTGGCATGCCCTTCTCCACACTATTGAGTGCCGTGCTAAAGTACGCTACTGGTCTTTTCCCCATGCCTTCTTGTTCCTGTGCTAACACTGCTGAGGCAATCCCTTTTCTTTCAGACACATACAAATAGAATGGTTTACCATAGTCTGGACATGCCAATGCAGGTGCAGATGACAATGCAGTCTTTAGCATATCAAATGCCGCTTTTGCTTCCTCTGTCCATGTTAACATGGCACTAGACTTTGTTTGGTCTGCTGCTTTCACAATATCCCTAAGTGGCTGCGTTTTCTTTGCAAAATCACAAATCCACGGTCTGCTAAAACCCACCAATCCCAAGAAGGATAGCATCTGTTGGACAGTTTGAGGTCTGGGAGCTTTTTGGATTGCTTCTACATGTTCTGGTGAGATTTTTCGTGTAGTGCCTTCGAGCACTCTACCTAAGTATTCTACCTTTTGCTGGCAGAATTGCAACTTTTCTTTACTTACTTTATGCCCGTTTAGGGCCAGAGTTTTTAAAACCTGCACCGAATCTTGTACGCATTGCTCTTTGGCTTGACTGCAGATCAGCAGATCATCCACATATTGCAATATTGTGCTGGACACATCCAAATTAGTCAAATCTCGGGTTAGAACTTGGTTGAAAACTGTTGGGCTTTCACAATAGCCTTGTGGCAGTCTGGTGTATGTATACTGCTGTCCCCCATAGGTAAAAGCAAACAGGAACTGTGAATCTGGATGTAATGGAACACTAAAGAACGCTGAGCACAGATCAATTACTGTGTACCATTTCGTTCCTTCTGGAATGTTAGACAAAAGTGTGTGTGGATCTGGAACTACAGGATTTTCCGCTATCACCACTCGATTTACTGGTCGTAGATCATGGACTAGTCTCCATTTGTCTGAGTTTGGTTTTCTGACCGGAAAGATGGGGGTGTTGCACTGACTTTTTGTTAAGACCAAAACTCCTGCTTGCGTCAGTCCCTCAATCGTTGGTCTTATCCCTACTATTGCTTCTTTTGACAAGGGATACTGTTTCTGATATGGCAATTGTGCTCCTGGTTTAAGCTGTATCTTAACTAATCCTGCCGACTTTACCAGTCCGACATCTGTTTGATGTTTGGTCCATAGCTGGTCAGGTATTTGTGCTAGTGCTTCCTCCATTTCTCTTTCTGTGATCTCCTGCTCTTCAGCCCATTGGGGCAATTGTTTCATCTTGTTCTTCTCTATCCTCAAATTCTCAGCTCTGCTTATTAGTACAGTCTGTGGCCTTACCTCATCTATTGCTACCTGCTCTATTTTAAGGAACTTTCTATCTGGGGACACACTGACTCCCTGTCCTATATGTTTCCACTGCATCCTCTGACTTGCCTCCCTCACCATTGATCCTAATTCTTTTGATTCAAAACCTTGCCCAACCAGCAGGGAGACATGAGGAGCAGCATCAGGAATCTGGTACCACTGTTCGAGTTGTGACGGCAGTTGAATTGATGCAGCTACCCCTTGCGGTCCTACAATTACATTTATAGTCTTCAGAGTGTACTGTGTTTTTGCAATCCGTTCGTCCCACATGGCCTCGTATTCTTCATTTTGTCCTTCTTCATCATACATCATCGTGCAGTGCCATGGTTCTCTGCTTTCTTGACAGTCTGGTCTCATTTTGATCAGCCAGGATTTCCACTGTGTGTACAGATCCCTTATCCTACTGTGCATGTCGTTTATTTCCAACCAATACACCTTGTCCATTGTACTTAGTTCAAGTTTCGTCTCCATCATGACATACTGTTGAACTAAATGCTCTGGGAGTTCTACCCATACTCCTCTTTCTCCGCAATGTATCTTAGCTCCTAACTTACAGCGCACATCTCTTCCAAGTAGATTCGCTGGAGTTTCTGGGGAGAACAGTAATGGTGCTTGCACTGTCACTCCTTGTATGTTCAGTTCTTGAGGCTCAGTAAAGCGTAAAGTCTGTGTTTTCCCTGAGAAGCCTACTATTTTTACTGCTTTACTGGAGAGGGGGAGCTTTGAGCCTTCTTTGCCTATGCTTGTAAATGTTGCACCTGTGTCGATTAAGAATGATGAGCGAATTTGTCTTCCCACTATCACAGAGACAGTGGGTTCTTGAGCGGGGTGCAGAGAGGTGGTATACTGCACCAGCTCCCCCTCTGGCTTCTCTGGGCCTCCTCACATACTTCCCGGGGGTGGCCCCATGGGGCCTGCTCCCGAGTTCACTCCTTGGGGCTGTTGATTAGGCCCCATCCAGGGTCCCATCCAATTTCCTGGACCTTGCCATCCTTGATTTTGCTGTGCACCTCCTCTTGGCGACACCATTTCCTGTTGATAGGCATATGGGCAGTCTCGTTTCAGGTGACTCGGATCTTGACATACCCAACATCCTCTTCCTCCTTGGTTCATTGGAGCACTTCCTCTCAAAGGTTGCTGAAATGCTCCTCCTCCTCGACCACGTCCCCGTCCCTGACCCCATCCTCGATTCTGGGGAGGGTATTGTTGAACTGGGGGGTACATTACCAGTGGTGGAGGTGCATAGTAAGCAGGCTGCAGTTGTTGCAGGGGAATCATTGGCATAGTTTGCGCCATGGCTGCTGGCTGTGGCACTGGAGGTGCAGGCTGAGCCGCTGGGGGTTCTGCTTGTTATGCCACCAGCACCGCTGCCTGCTTTGCTACGTTTTTCTCCTCCTTTTTCCTTTCCATGCTTTCCTGTTTGTTGCGGGCTAACTCACTCAGTTGAGCCTTGTGGAGCTGCATCACCATGCTTTCAGCTGCTTTCCTTGCTTCTCTTTCTCTCCGCCTGTGCAGCTCCACATAATGTATTACATTAGCCTCAAAGGTGGGCCACGCCATTGCAGCCAGTCCCACTACTGTGTCCAGTTGGTCCTGGACTTCCACTGGAAGAGCCTTCTTTACCATCATACGAAACAGGGTTTGGCTTGTTGCTGTTTCATCCCATGCTCCTCCCATCTCTTCTCTCCATGCCTTCTGTAGTTTTAATACAAATTCTGCTACACTCTTATACTCTTCCAATTTGATTTTTTCTACTCTTCCTGGATC
Source organism: Hemibagrus wyckioides (assembly GCF_019097595.1). Classification (NCBI taxonomy): domain Eukaryota; kingdom Metazoa; phylum Chordata; class Actinopteri; order Siluriformes; family Bagridae; genus Hemibagrus; species Hemibagrus wyckioides. The sequence goes on from NC_080724.1 coordinate 16,257,305, forward strand.
TGCCCGTGTTGGGTATGCACTCCGCAGGGCCTTCCAGATTTGGTTACGGTGAGTCCCAAATGGGCTTGGATCATATTTCTGCCCCTCTGCCTCTCTTCTTAGGTCTACATTGTGAAAAATTTCGATCATCTTGGCCTTCCCCAATGACTGAGACAATATTGCTTTGACATCTCCCAGTGCCAATACCTGTCCCATTGTTTGCTCTTCAAACCGTCTAATCCATTTTTGAGCTCCTTCACAAATACTTGGCAATCTGCCAATTAATCCCGTCAGGTCCATGAATGACCATGGGACATAAGCCACATCGTTTCCTTTTATTATCACTGGCATCTGGGATGCCTCCATCTGCTGCTCTTCCTTGTTTTCTGGAGGTCCTTCCCCTGCACCTTGTTTCCGTGCAGACCTTAATTCCATAGCCAAAGGGGGTATTGCTTTCCTTGTCCTTCCTTTTTCTTCTCCTCTCACCTGGCTTTGCAGTTCTTTCAGCGTCTGCCTGGCTTCCTCCACTTTTTGTTCCAGATTACAGCGTGCTTCTTTTATTTCTTTCTTAAGGTGGGCCAGTTCTTCACTTTTCTTCATTTTTATCTGACTTAGCGCAGACAACTCCCCTTGTGAGTGCTCTAATCCATACACCTTCTGCATTATTTGGCAACGCAGGACCTTATCCTCTGACACGTCTATTTCCATCCTTTCCAGTTTCTTCCTTGTATTTTCCAGTTCTTCTTCTATGTGTGCTTGTGTCTGCCCCCTCAGCTCTTCTATTGTTAAGCGACTGTCTTCCATTCTTTCTTCCATTCTCTCCATCCGTTCACTTATTTCACGGAACCCGCCATCTCTTTTCCCTTTTGTTGATGGCATTAGTCTCACTTTCCCTGTTATGTGATACTCTTCTTCTTCCATTTCCACTTCGGTTTCTTCCTCCTCTCTGTACTTGCCTTGCTCTCCTTTCTGAGGTGCGGGGTAGAACCCGGGTTGCCCCTCTGTAGAGACTCGCTCCCTTCGCTATTCGCTCTCGATGGCGGACCTCTTATCCAAGTATCTCTGGGTGCAGGTGTGCTTGTTTTGTCTTCCAGTCCTAACCACTCCATCTTTCCTTTGTATTTTCTCTTCTCTAGATTCGTCTGATACTCTCTCCACATGTTAATTTCCGCCCCCGTTCTTCTATATGACGCTGGATCCCACGCCAGACTTTCCTTGCTTCCTTCCAGGCTTCCTTCCTTCTCGGACCCCTCTGGCCTAAAATGGGTCTGCTCCTGCTCTCGCTTCGAGCGCTGCATTGCTGTTGTATTCTTTTCTCCACTTTCATCTTCACTCTGCGTATATATACTACTTTGCCTTCAAATTGCCCTTCCATTATCTCCAGCCTCACTGTCCGTGGTTGTCCTTCTTTTAATAGGACGGGATAGATTCCTGCTGTTCGTGTTGGGGGCACTTCTCTGTATGGGGGTGGTTTCTCCTGCTCCACAAGCTCCTCTGCTGGTGGGGCTGTAGCCTTTTCTCTCTGTGCTCTCTGCCGTTCCCCTTCCACCTGGAACCAATCCACAATTTCCTTCTTTCTGTCAGTCCTGTCCCTACTTTCCTTCTTTATTTCTCCCCAGCACTCTAGTCTTTCCTTCATCTTTCACACCTTTCATTATTAAATGTGCCTTCTAGTGGCCACTGCAACTCCCCATGTGTCCGGTCACTCCATTTTTTCATATACTTTTTAATTTCTTTCTCTACTTCTTTGTGCTTCAGTATAATCACCCCTACGGGTGTGGTTGGTGTCTCCTCTCTACTCATGACACACCCTTGTCTGGCCCTATGGGCTTCACTTCTATGACCCAAGTTACTGTTTAGAGGTGTCCAGGTCACCCTCGTGTAAATTCTTCTTACAGTCACGCTCGGCCTCACTGGGTTTTTTCTGGGTTGTTCTTCAAATATGTTTATTCTATCAATCAAAAGTGCTGTTCCCAGACCTCTCTCCCACAGTACTACCCTGGGTTCAATTGTAATAATAACCTTTAGCCCCGAACAATAATTGCTCTGTATTGGCCTAGCTCCAAACACTTCCACTACGGGCTCTTCTTCCTCCCCATATGGATCATCAATGAAATCATACACTGAAATCACTACCTGGGCTTCTCGTGGTTCAGGAGCTGCCAGTAACGCACGCAATAATGGGCCCAAAACACGAGGACATGATTTAACACAGACTTTGAATATAACAGGTGTCTGCTTACCTTTCTGTTTTGATGCCGGCAATCTGCAGCCCGTAGTAGTTGCGGTCCCAGCTCAGGTTTTCGGACTCACGTCAGCCTTCCCACGCAAGTTCCCGGGTTTCGGCACCAATAAATATGTCGGAACTCAGAGCCCCCTCGGAGTGGACATATCACAGGGTGGAATTTTTGTTTGTATCTATTTCTCTTAGCTTTCCCAATGACCTCCACAAGATATAAAACTTAGCCGAAATAAAAGAGATCTCAGTCAACAGATGAGAAGAAGCGGGTTTCTTTATTCAGCCATGCAGTCAACAACATGCATATCTGAAGAGAGCAGCTGGTCTCCAAAACCCCGAAAAAGTCCCCTCTACTTATACCCCAGGCGCCCCGGGGCGCCTCCTTTTCTCTAATTTAAATATTTCCAGCAATTTCCCATTATATTCAGTGTATGGCTACTTTAGTCCCTCCTTCCTTAGTTTACATACGTTTCCCAATTCCCATTATTTTCGCATTTGTCCCGATACCGCCCCTAAATTGATACCATCCTCCCCTCGATGACGTCAATTTTCCTCCTCTCCAGTTCCCCTTATTTTTAGGCTAAGTCAACAATTTTTAGAAAAAATTGGCGCTTACTTATAGGCGCCACTTCCTTATTGACTTCATTTGACCGTCACCTCTTAAAGGTGCTTCCTCGGCTCATCCTGACCTCGCGCGTTGCCCTCCACAACAATGTGTAAGTACCTTGCTCTCTTCCTCTGTCATGATGACTTTTCCCTCTACCTACTTGATCTAAGTTTTATTTACTATTTTTAAAATAAGCTGTGCCATTAAGCTGCCTCATATCCTTTTCTCTTTTCATCACTGTTGATTGCTAGTATTCCAATGCTATTGTCTCCTCTACCCGCCTATCACTGTCATGTCACAGTGACCTGGCCTACTTCCCACACTGTGTTCCTTTTGCCTTAGTACACGCTCTCTTTTGCTGATTACATAGTCACGCAATATGCACTTCACTCATCTTCACTCATCTCTCCCCACTTCCCATTTTTCCTTCCAGTTCAGTCAGCCCGCCGCGCTATCTTCCGGAGAGGTCCCAGGGGTGCTCTGCGACGCTATCGCCAGTATCAGCTGTCCTGTCTGGCCATCGAACTTACTGGTTTCCTGGAACACCTATCTGAATCCTCTATTCCTGAGTTTCCTTACCTCGCTCACCATATCATGAGGGATACCGTCTGTCTTGATCAGAGCACCCAATTTCACCCCACAACCTGTGATCAGTCTACTCAGACCTTCTACTGGCACTGGACACGCACCACCTCTCAAGGCGTCCAGACTGAGGATTTCCCTGTTGAGATCTCCTCTAATGATTCTTCCTCTGACTCTTCTTCATCTCCTAATTCCCCTGACATTCCCCAACTTTCTCCTGAATTTGTGCCTATGCCTTACAGTGTTCATGATATTCCTCAGTCTTCTCCTGACTATTCGCCCCCAACTTCTCCCACTGATTACTCTCCAACTTCTCCTCAGGATCCCGAGATTCCGTCTTCTACAACTGACCCTCCGGTCCCACTGATCCCATTGGATAGGCTGGCTGACTGAGTTGTAACTCCTAATGTTCCAATAAATCTCTCCTCTTTTCTGTTTCTTCAGTCCCAGTGTGGTTATTATGCTAGCATGCTGCCATTAATAATTCTGCATGATTATTATAAAGACTATGAGGCTATATCTGATTATTATAGCTATTATTAATCAAAGTTAACTACTTAATCAATGGCTAAATAATTCTTGATAGATACACACTACTCTTAGGCAGAATATTGCTAAGTCAGAGCTTAGAGCATTGAGTACATTATTACTTAAGCTACTTTTAAAGCTAGGTATATAATTCAAAGCTGGGTATATTATTTTTTTCTCCGACAGGTGAGATTTTGAATTAGTTATTGACACATGCTTTTTGCATCCACAAGACAAGTTATTTCCTGCCAGTTTAGCAGCTGTCTTGAAGTTAATAGACAAATAAATGAATGAATGAATGCAGCTTATGTTTCTAAGAAAGCTGTAAGTGGAAAGTTGTCCAAAAATGTTAAGGAAAAATGTTATATAAAAATTCTCTTTGTTAAATATCATGTTTTGAAAATTTGCCCTAGATTATGTGGCACCACAAATCCCTGGGAATGAGCTGTTACTATAGAAACGATAATGTATGAGAAGGTGCGCATTGATATAAACCTGTGCTTTGCCTTGCAGCCGGAACTACTTTCAGATCTGCTGTTAAGGTAAATTAAACAACACCTTCTGACCAATCAGAATCGAGGATTCAGCAGCGCTGCAGCATACACACACAGTATATAATATAATCCATCCAGTTTATGCAAAATGTCCCAGTTCCAAAATATGTACAGACATCGCCCCCAGGTGGTGAACGCTCTATAGTCTTCGGCAGAAACTGGTGCAGCACCTTTCCTTCACTCCCCTATTCCAGTTCTCGTTCAGTTTTCCTACCCGTATTGAGACACTCCGTGCCAGGATTGGCTGCTCCTCTATCGTCACGTCGGAAGATGTCCAATCAGCGCACGGCTCGCGAGCACGAGCTCACGGCTGATCCTAGCGCAATGGGCGTGGCCTGACGGAAAACGGGTGAGAAAACACACCGTCTCCGCTCCTACTTTGGCTTCACTCGCAGCTCCCATCGATTGTCGGGGATGTGACCCCGGAACAGGACGGCTCCCTTAGAAACAACTCAGCCTTTATAAATAACACACAAAACAAGGAAACATAAAATAAATCCTGGACCAGGAGAGGTGAGTGAGAAAAGTTGTTGCGTTGGAATGTGCTTATTAAAATGACTGTGCTAGCAAGCGTCTTAGCATTGAGGATTCTGTTAGCTTGGTAGCTTAGCTTAGCTTAGTAGTGAGTGTATGGGAACTTCATTGAAGGCTTTGTTAGAAACCACAGAGGAGCGCTGGGCTCGCTTCACTAAAACACTGCACAGTGATCTGTCATTCATTTAACGCGCTTATACAGATGAATAAAATATTTGCAAGTGTCGAATAAGTGCCATAAGATTTAATTGTGTAAATTTATTTAAAGAAGAAAAAGCTGATGTTTTGTTGGAGTGAGCAGTTCTCTTTATCCACATCCTCAACCTTCAGCACTGCGACTCCTCACTTCACTCTTTTCTGCATTAATATTTATTATTTTATTTATTTATTTCAGTCAGCACACCTATGCTGCAGTTTTCTGTTGAATCCTATAATATAATCTAGGCATTTATGTCAGCCTTGGTTGTTTTATACAGGTTTGGTGTTCTTGAGTCACTGGCTATTCTCTCCGTTTGGTTTTTTTCCTTCATTCTCTCACTCAAGGTTCAGATCAGGTAACATTACTCTACTAAAACAGTTATTACTCATAGGGATAGTCTGGAACTAACTGATCAGGAATGTCCTGCTTTTTGGTCATGCAACTCTTCCCGTCTCTCAGCGCAGAGCCCAGGTGTTGATTAGAGTCTATTTTTGTGTCCCCACACCCTCGAACCCATTGTGGATGTGAACACAACTGTCACATTCGGATAAAGAAGGAAGATCATGGCTGGGAGATCACCTGTTCAGGATACCTGATACTGATATTGGGGATAGTTTTGGGGTTGACTATGTGTGTGGAACTTAAAGCGGGATCAACACCAGCGTGGCATTAATTACACGAATACGTCAGATCACGTTCATGTCACCACCAAGCAGAAAGTTTCCCCTCAGTGCAAAGACATGTGTTGGATGTCTCTAAATTGTTTGTAGTGTGTGTAAGACTGCGTTCTGTGATAAACTGGCACCCGGTCCGTGGTGTCCACCACATTGTGCACCGAGTCCACTGGGATAGGCTTCAGGGTGACCGCAACACTGTGTAGGATAAGTGCTACAGAAAATGGATTTAAAGGGGAACACGCCTTGTATCATTCAACACAGGCTTCGCTGAGATAGTAATTATAATGTTCTGTTGAAGTCACTGTGATTGTTCAATGTTTATCTATATACACTATATTGCCAAAAGTTTTGGGACACCAAAGGGCCAGTGAAAGGAACTCTTAATGCTTCAGCATACCAGGCATTTCATGCTCCGAACTTTGTGGGAACAGTTTGGGGATGACCCCTTCCTGCTCCAACATGACTGTACACCAGTGCACAAAGCAAGGTCCATAAAGACATGGATGAGTGAGTTTGGTGTGGAGGAATTTGACTGGCCTGCACAGAGTCCTGACCTCAACCTGATAGAACACCTTTGGCATGAATTACAGTGGAGACTGCGAGCCAGGCAAATGCGCTTCTAGAGTAATGGTCAAAAATTCCCATAAACACACTCCTAAACCTTGTGGAAAGCCTTCCCAGAAGAAGTGAAGCTGTTATAGCTGCAAAGGGTGGGGCACATCCATATGAAGTTCATGTAAAGGCAGATGTCCCAAAACTCTTGGCAATATAGTGTAACTAGAAGCAGAATTTTCTTTTCACTTAATCATAGCATGATTTTTAAAATGAATGTAGTCAGTCTTGACGCATTGGTGCCTTATAGCTCCAGGATCCTCGGTTCGAACCTGACCTCTGGTTACAGCCTTTTGGAGTTTATGTGCATGGTTTTTCTGTGTCCCTGGGTTTACTAGGTTCCTCTTGCTAAACAAAGCATTTTGCTAGATTCACTGGTGACAAAGTTAGATTTCTGTTAAACACATTTACATTACAGTATCCACCCATATAGATGGTTACAACAAATAAATCGAGAGCTTGTGATTTACTGCATCATTTAGCATTCTAAAAAATATGCAGTTTTGGATAGGTTTGACAGTATTATATTCAATTATGTTTAAGTGACTAATGAAACCAAAAGATTGGGATTAAAAAAAATATGTTGCGCTGATTACATTTCTTATATCTTTATTTGAGAATACATATTTCTTTTCTGTTTATTAGTAGGAATATTTCTGCTTCGCCTCTCATTATCACTAAAATGTGAAATCATTCAGACCAAAAGAAAACGATGGAACAGCATAAATGTGTCGTGGCAAGAATGACCTTTTCCGGCTCATTTCTGTAAGACTGTAGCTTGGAGTTTGATTCCCTTCTCATCATCGTCCTCACTGGCTTTCTGTCACATGCTGTAGCAGATAGTTCAGAGCTTGACATATTATTCATTATGGTTATGATGTAATATTTATTTACAGCAGTGCTACATTGGGTTAGGATGTAGCTCCTGTTTAGGACTCCAGAGCTGGGGCAGGTGGAGCTGTGGCACGACTCAGCCTCCGCGTCCCTGGGGGTGAGGATCAGCTGTCTTTGTGCATCAGGCTTAGGCGAGGCTCAAACCCCCTGCTTTTCTCCAACATGCTTTATATGCTGTGGCTTGAACGTCTTGCAGCGAAGCTGAAACCCCTCTAGTTTCCCTCCGACACACACACAGCTACTACACGATCATGACTTTGATTTCAGGACCTTCATCATCACATCATTACAGGTTAATGTACTCGTCCGCTACCTGATGGATCTTTCCCTCCAAAATCTATTGCCTCCCTTTAGGGCATTAGAGTTGTTAATAGTAACCCTGCTTTGCATCATGCAAAATTACGTATATAATTATTTTCCTAAAACAGCATCTCCTGATGCGTTTTATTCCTCTTATATCAGAGCGATTCGCTGACGATTACAATTTTAAGAGTGTAAATAACATGATGCTATCGAACCATTTAACATTGTGGAACGTCTGCAAGATGAGTTAGTTCCTGCGCTCACACAGCTTGTCCTGTAAGCTTAAAAACAAGAAATATACAAAGCTTTCTATCCTGAAGACACGCTAAAGTCACTGACGGTTACAAAGCGCTGACACTGGAGACTCCTTCCATACAGACCGGCGGCTCAGAATAAGTTTCTGTAGAAGCGCTAATGGTCCTCACATGCTCTGTAGTGTCTGGGTCTACAGCCATGTCTGGATTGACCATAAAACCCACTTCTGAAATGAATTATAATACAGACTGGAGTGTGTTTGGACTAGAAATCCCTGTTGTATTGTGAGTTTAAATTTATTTGTACAGTAACTAAGAGCTGACAGATGATCATTCTGCTCGATTTTATTAATTTTTTTTTGTGTTCTGCACGGTGTATTTTATTCTAGTTTATGAACACCAGATGTTTTAGCCACATTACGTCTCTCCAGCACAATCAGTGTAGACCCAGTTAGTCCGAGTGGAAACCCAGTTGTTTTTTAACTGCTGTTTTTGCATGAATCCTGTACAGGCGTGTTACAGTACAAGTGTAGCCCTCTCTCCCTCCCTCTCTCCCTCTCTCTCTTTCTGTCTCTTTCGGTCTGTCTCTTTCCATTTCTCTCTCTCTCTCTCTCCCACCTTTATGATGAAATAAAGTCGATTAAAAAAAACTCTCTCTCTCCATCTCTCTTTCTCTTTTTCTATATTTCTCTCTCTCTCTCTCTCTCTCTCTCTCTCTCTCTCTCTCTCTCTCTCTCTCTTTGTGTGTCTCTATCTCTCTCTCTTTCTATCTTTCTCTCTCACTCACCCTCATTCTCCCTCTCTCTCCCTCCCTCTCATTCTCTCTCCCTGTCTCTGCCTCTGTCTCTTTCCCTTTCTGTCTCTCGTTCACACTCCCTCTCTCGTTCACATTCCGTATCTTTGTCTTTGTCTGTCTCTCTATCGCTCTCTTGTACTTGTCCTCTCTTTCTGTTTCACTCTTTTTCTTGTTGTTTCTTGTTGTTTCTCTCTCTCTCTCTCTCTCTCTCTCTCTCTCCCCCCCCTTCCTCTTTCTCTCTGTGCTCCAACACCCCCCCAGCCTCTCTCAGTGAAATCCCAACAGGAATAACTCACTGCAGTAGCTTTTCTGTTGTAATTCATGAGGAGTGCAAGACACACCGTCATGTGAAGCAGTTACTCCTTATAATTCTTCATGTCTTCCAGTCAGAAAGACCAGATTCATATCCCATATATTCTCAGAACTCACATTAGTTTGTCTGTACAGCTTTTATATCGATAATTAGTCGGATGTTGAAGAAAGTCATAACTTGGTGCAGAGTTATGAGTTAGAATTATTATTAAGAGTAACTGGATTTTTCTCAAGGGTAAAAAAAAAAGGAACCTACGCTGTATAATCCATATATTCCATATAGTGTTGTAATATTTGTCATATTCAACAGGAAACCATGACAGGAAGTTGGAAGTAGTGCTAAACTGTGCTGGAGGGGAGTTTATGATTATTTGGCATTTAGTAAATCCTTCTCCAGGGTCATGTTTCGCATGCTCCTCGTGCACTGCTAACTACTCGTGACCTACTTTGCAGTCGCACTTTCACTACGTGCTTCATCATCATCCACCGCTGCTACATACAGCAACCATTGTTTTCGTAACCTACACATGAAGCAGTAGAGTACAGTAAAATCCTTTCTCAAAGCTCCTACCAGCTTCTGCTTGCTTTGCATCATGACTTGGAAGTTCCCTTCAAACATAAAGTGTATATATAAAGTATATGAGATCTATATAAATTAAAAATAAAAACCCTGTACACATCGGAGCAAAATGAGCGAAGCCTGATGATGTAAATGAAAAGTAATATACATGGGGAATCTATATGTAATAGATGCACTGCATGGGCATGGAGCGTTTTATGTACAATTATGAAATGTAAAGATGAATATGAACTGATGAAGGAGATTTGGAAGTTAAAGAGGTTCGAGCAGAAAGATAATGACTGATGTGGGTTTTCTTTTTTTTCGTAAAGCGTGTGACTATAAAGTGCTTACAGAGATAGGGATATGAATTGAGTACTAGGTAAGGCAGAGGATCAGTATATCAGTACACTGCGGTTTTTTTTATGCTTCTGAAAGTTGCGACTGAAAGTCTTCACAAGCCAGAGCACATTGCTGATGTGTAGCGGCCTGGGAAAACCCTTCATACGGTCAAGAATGGTCAAGTCAATGTTTTCATCTGCTTACGGAATGGCTGGGACCTTTTTCGATTAAAAAATAATGCATAAATCTGAAAAGAAATTAGAAAATTTGTGGTTTTCGTATGTGCATGCCGCTTACTTTCTTATTTTTAAGAAAATTTAATTTAGTTTTAGTTTTGTGATCTGCCTTGAAACACACAGTGAAAGAGGAATTTAGGGCTGGACATAATGCTCTGAAGCTCCTCCTCCTTTTTAAATAGCTAATAGCATTTTACTTGCCTCACAGCTGGGTGGGTGGGACACATGTGATTCTAGAGAGCATCTGATTGGACAGAAATTTTATGTGTAGCTGATGTGTAGAATGATGAGTTTGTAAAAATGTTAGTTTGAGCTTCTAAATCTGTATTTAAATCTGTCATTGTTTTAGAGCATACTGGCTTTTTTATATATATATATATATATATATAAAGATATTCATACTAAACTCAATTTTGATTTCATGTGCATCGATCGTAGGGTTTCGACAACAATTTTGTTTGTGTGTTTGTTTTAAAAGTGTCCCTTCATAGTCTCTGTATCTGTTTACTTGGCAAAATTTGTGGAGAAATATAAATCACATAGAATCCACAGAAATATATTTATACATTTACAACCTAAGCTCCTTGACAGAAAAACAACTCTACTGCCAAAATGTAAAGAATTAGAGAAGTTTAATTAATTATTCACGTCAGTCTCTGTCTCATCACACAGCTCATCACTGTTCACAGTAACATGGCTGAGGAGATTATAATCGCTGATTAATTCAGTCACTTCTCACATCTTGGCTGAATTTCTTGCTATTCGTGCTGCATCGCCTGCTGTCACCGGGACAGAATGTGTGGGCTGCTCTTCCCGGTTTTGACGATGATGTGATGGCGCAGGAGCTTCATGGAAATTTTTAATATATGGAAATTGACATTATTAGGCTTGTGTCCATTTTGGCTTTCGGTGATTGAGAAAATCACACTTAGCTAGCAAATTTTTAATGTGTTTAGGAACAACAACTGGCTTCTTCTCCATGATCTTTGCAGGCAGACACCAATCAAGGTTTTCATAAAGTAGAGGTGCCAAAATATATCCTTTTACTTGTCGATTGTGTAGTCTACGTATAATTATCACAGACTATTATGTGCACATTTTTCCGTTCCTTCCTAATATCTATAACACCGATATTAAAAGAAGTACATTCGCCGTCTTTCTACGGGGACGCTTCCTCGCTGCCTTTAATTCTGGTGTTTTTCCAGCAAAAAGTGCTTTCCACAGCACATCAGTTAAAGAGAATAAACCGTCCTGTCCCGTTTTCTCCGCTGTGTAGGAGTGCACGGCTTTCCCAGCTGTTCCAGGAGAGCCGACCTCGCTGTAGCTGCTGACAGATTTACTACGAGCGCATGATTAGTTTTTCAGGATGTGTGACCTTCATTTCCGTCTCATAACATTTTCCTATTATTTTATTTTAACGCTACGTCAGGATGGAGTTTTTCAGCTTTAAACCTCCCAATGAGTAAACTGGGCTTTGGTAAAATAAAAAACAAACAAACAATTTGCAGAAAAATCTTCCTAAATCGTCCTAAACGAAGTCTCATCTCTGCGGAAATGTATTGTTTAATATCCTGATGAAGCCAATCTTCACTGCAAATTAATATATGATTTTATTTGTATGGGAAGCTGTCCATGAGGGAAATTTCTCCACACTTCTAATACATGTTCTGTTACACTGCATTCACTTAAAGATATCGATTTTTTTGGAAGATGTTTTACTCGTACAGATATGTCTGTGTGGTGAAGGAAACCTGTTTAGAAAAAGCCTGGAGTACTTTTCCATGTTTACACGCGTCTCCTGTCAGCCATCATGTTGCTCTTCGATTAGAGAGTCATGTAACACAAGGCAATGCTATGAATGAACCACGTTTAGACAAATGTTTTATAGTGCTAGCTAACTCGTGTGAAGCTGATGATGCTAACACCAAAGCTCAAAAGCTCACGAGCCCATATTACAATCTAAAGCAGGACAGCACAGGCACTCATGCCCTGTAGTGACCACTCATGCTGTGTTGTTGTTGTTGTTCTTCTTCTTCTTGATGCGCTGATAATTTTTAGTGTGTTTGAAATTCTCAGCACTGATTCAATAGCGTGAGTAACACATAACAAGAACATCCATGACCAACAGCCAGTGAGAGGCCGAGAAAAACTATTGTATAATTGTATATAACTTCTAGAAGGAGTTATTCATGTCATAACCAAATGTTTTTAGGGTTGGAACAACACAAAAAATGCAATTCCTGGTCATGCACAGTAAAAGAAATAGCGATGTCTGCATTTCTCTTTACTCTGTCCATCTCTGTGCATGGTTCTTCTCTGACAAATCAGTTCTTCCTCCATTTTCCTCTCCAGTCACATGATCGACAGCTCTCTTGTTTATCTTTCATGTTAACAGGTGATTGTGAGAAGGATGGTGATTACGAGATTTTGAAACTGTAGGTCGTGTATTTGAGACGTTGTGTAAACGCTTGTCCGTGGACGCGGATTAGGTTGAAATACAGCAGGAGTTTTCCTAAGCAGTCATGCTGACGGTACTAAATACTTTGGCTGTACGATCGGGCGAGCAAGTTACAGGGTTGCAGGACTAATGTGTGACCTCCTTGACCCTGCCACATGCAAGACCTTCTCAAATTGCACTGACTGAATATTCCACGCTACAGTGCGGTTAATGAGTACCGCTCTCGGCTTACCGGAACGTAACAGATGTACTTTTAATAATCACTTGACAAGTGGCAAATTGAGGTGATTTCCTTAACGTCCAAAAATGTCCCATGTTTCGTTTAGGACATTTCCCTTTTTAACGCAGATTTGTGTAAAGCCACATCCAGACAGGATTCGATTTTCGCTTGAGGTCTTGGGGGTAATTTCCTATTTAACACGTCCTCTTCTCCGTCCTCCTCTGAGAAAACTATAGGCCAAATTCTCTACTGTTTTTTTCACCAGACTCAGCGGTTGTCTGATCGTTTTAGTCCTGGCATTTAAAAAAGTTATAATTTCCTCTTCCTCTATTTAGTCTTTTACCATGCGTTCCTGCGACAATCACCCAGATATTAAACTTTCTGAGTCATGCAATAAAAAATGGATGCTTCTTTAAACCTTGAGATTATAATACCAGGATCTCTTCTCTACTCCGAAAAAACAACCCACTAAAAATACTCCTGCACCATTTCATTATAGTCCGAATGCCTGATTTTTATAGCTGAGCAAATTAATTTCTTACAGATGTCCCTGTGATAAACTAATCCCATCCAGATAGGGTTTAAGACAAGATTTAGTTCAGTAGCTTAATCTTTTATGAGCTGTGTGAGTAATAAACCCTTTTGTGGCTTGCTTGTTTAGGCATTATTCATCTTTAACTCTAAAGCACTCTTTCCTTGGTACATTTTATTAATTTATAGCTCAGTAGCTCATCTTCATTCCAGATTAAAAGGCTTTGGTGGAAAACCGTAGTGCGAGATATCGATCACAGTAAACAGATATCTAAGATCTGACTTTTCACAGACTTCCTCTCAAAGCTTGCCGTTCAGCTCCCAAGCATACCAGCACAAGCATGACCACGACGCAGGGATTAACTTCGACCCATACCTAATTTTCTGCTTTCAAGTTATCGAGTTCCTCATCTGTTGTCTAATGGATTTCTTATTCCTGAGGTTCAGAGCCGAAGATTGGCGAGGATTACAGCAGGCTTTCTACTGATGCTGTGCAGAGGGATTTTCCTCAGCTGCACATTGAAGTGAATTTCATCGCTCCTTTTAAGATCAAGCGTCTTGGCACGAGTAGACGTAAACTAACTTTTTTTTTTTTTTTTCCTAGATTATTTTTTTAGGTGCAGACTAAACATTTTATATACGGTGTCACGAATTATATACACATCACAGACATGTCCTAGTGTTTATTCTTTATGCAGTAGGGAGGAGGGGATGAGTTTGTGACCGTATGTGATATTTAACACAGAATATATATGGGAGGTTTTCTAATTTCTAGCAGAGGAGTACTTTAAAACATTAAACTATGTTTACTGATAAACTATGAAAAACTAATAATTTTATTTAAAAATCTACATGTACAACTGGACATCAATTGCATAGAATTTTACAATTTTATTTTTAAAATGTAATATTTTGGAAGTTTCAATATTACAAAATTAAAAAATAAATTTTATAAAAAAATTATAAAATGCTAAAACAATTATATGATTACAGTGTTTTTATTTTGTACTTTATTTGTTCATTTATTTTAATATTTTTGCATATATATATATATATATATATATATATATATATATATATATATATATATATATATATATATATATATATATATATTTTTTTTTTAATTAATAAATGTATTAATTAATTTATTTATTTTTTAACGCAACACTAACTTGGTGCCAGTCTGTCATTAAACCTATCAATCCTTACAACCAATTTCAAAATAATTTCAGTTTATTAAGTGCTAAGAAAACCCTACTGCGTCTTTATTAGTGCTGCAGTAAAAGCTCAAATCTTTTTAAGCAAGGATTTGGTGTTAGATCATATTGTGGTTCATAAATACTAGTTCTATTTATATCATTTTTTTTCTTCCAGAAGCCAGAATTTCCTGCTTCCTCTGCGTATCACCGGTCAGGAGGCGCTCTTTAGTCTTCAATCTGTAGCTGTGTCTGGTATTGTTTTGCCTGTCCGAGACATCCAGAGCTTCAGATCCGTTCTATCCACAGTGAGAGAGGAGAAGAGCACAGATCATCCTCAATGACCAGAACAGTTGTAGAGCAGTCTAGTGTTTCTGTCTGGCAAAGATTCTCTGAATTCTGGCAAACTTACAAAAAAAAAAGAGTACAGGATGTCTGTCCAATTGTCTTTTCTATCTATATCATACATTGATACCAACTTTACAAAGCCATAAATAAAGCAACATGGAATGAAATCTTGTGATGCAAAGGTCATATTGCATAAGCAGCCATTTTTACCAAACACTGTGTGACGTCCAGAACCTTGCTAATTTCCTCAAACTGAATATTTGGTTTAGATGTGTGGTGTTGCAAAATGAACGTTAGCCTAATCCATGGCTTTATGGCCTTTCTCTGTGAGTTAGCGCCGTCAACCTCTTCTTGGCTGAGCTGTTGTTGCTCCTAGATGCTTTTCTTTTACTTAAGGATGAGAGGAGCTAATCTTGCAGGGCAGAAATTTCACAAACTGATTCATGGCATCCAAAACTGATGAATCATGTTTGACGTCGTTCAGCTCTTTACAATCCAGGATGCTGCCTGGCTCTGTGCTTGGTATTACCTGTTAGTAATGGTCAGTTAACTCAACAGTTCACATGCTTTTAGCCTAGGGTAATTGAGGCATACATATTAGTAACAAGATGGGCTAGACATCTTGGTGGCATAAGTTGTGTCCCACATGACGCACTATACACTATGTACCGATCCAGTTAGTGTATGATTTTTAGAAGGCTAGCATCGTCTCAAACGGAACACTAAAGCTTTTTTTTAGTAACAGGAAGCGTAAGTAGTTTCCCAGGCAAGGAATGTGACTCCGCTAGCTTTAGAAGAATACATGACTTTTTAAGATGTTAAAAATAAACCACACAAAGTTGTTTAAATTAAAAGACATTTTTAAGACGTCTTGTCCAACAGAGTGTCTCATCCAGTGTCCGGGTCAGCGTGGCTCCCTTCGTCCTCTACGTTAGCACAGCTGTAAGCAGCTTGAGTGCATAAAGTGTCCAAAGTTTCACGCTTGATTGACTAAGTGCATTATCCAGGTTCTTGTAGTCTTCTTCTTCTTCATTATCCAGGTTCTTGTAGTCTTCTTCTTCTTCTTCTTCTTCTTCTTCATCCAGGTTCTTGTAGTCTTCTTCTTCTTCTTCATTATCCAGGTTCTTGTAGTCTTCTTCTTCTTCTTCTTCTTCTTCTTCATCCAGGTTCTTGTAGTCTTCTTCTTCTTCTTCATTATCCAGGTTCTTGTAGTCTTCTTCTTCTTCTTCTTGGAATTTCAGGGTGGATACTATTTACACTACAGAATGTCGATTTACGATTTGGAAATGCACCTTTAGGTTCAATGCAACTGGTGTTGAGTTTTAATTGATTATTTTTGAAGAAGTTGATGTATTACTTTCGAAGGAGATGCATGCAAAAGACTAAGATATATTTCAGTAGGATTTTTTTTATTCATTCATGAATAGCCATGATTTGAATGTTTTGTCCAACCCTAGTATTATTTTTTGACAGTGGATGAAGCACAGAAAGTGCTCGCAGCCAGACTGCTTGCCATCTACCTGCTTCACAAATTCATTTTTTTAGGCCCGATGAGTAGAGGTAAAGACGTCGCTCTGAAACCGCGCTGTGTCCTCATTGTGTTTTCAGCACACAGTCTCGGAGACTCTGGTGTCTCTCCCGAGCTGTCAAGCTCATCTCTTGCACTGAGCCCAGACATGATCAAATGAGCAGGAGGGAAGGAGGGAGGGAGGGAGAGAGAGAGAGAGAGAGAGAGAGAGAGAGAGAGAGAAAGTCTCTGAAGAGCTGCCTCCCCCTGAAGGTGTACCCAGTGTCTCAGCGGTGCAGAGATGACACGTCGGTCCCTCTCTGCCTTTCATCTCTCTCACGCTTTTTCTCTCTCTCTCTCTTTTGCATTCACTCTCTGTGCCAGCATTCATCATCCCCCACTCCTGCCTATAAAATGCCAGAGATGAGAGCGGATTTTTTTTAATGCGATGCAGTCCCTTTGACGCTGTGCCCTTTGGTGACTTCTGGATACAGAGCCTGCGGATGAATTTTTTTTCCCCCTCTGGGGATTTTTTTGTCTCCGTTTTGTTGGTAGGCAAGAAAATTAATGCTTTTATAATAAACATCATATCGTGCCCTGAGGAACAAATCAAGCATAAAGTCCTTGATTAGGAGACACGAGTTACTGTCATTTAGAACAGGACGTGTGATTCTCTTCATGTCATGAAAAGACGGGATGTACCATCTTTTTAATCAAACAGTCTTTTAACATGTATTACAGACTGTTTGAACAGATAAAAAGGTGATATTTTCAACACATAAATACATGTGTGTTTCTCTCAGCCACTCCCCCCCCCCTCAGTTTGAACAGATTTGCTTCGCTTGTGCTTTTTCATGGAAATGATCTGAATGGTCAGGTTCGTGACTGAAGGCTGCTACTTTGTTTGGCCATTATGTTATTAAATGAAAAGTGTGTGTTTCGCTGTTTCAGCTTCAGAGGTTTTGAATAAAAGCTGACAAGGACATTGGTGGTAGGATATATCACCTGTCAGGCACGATCCTTTTTCTGTAATTTGCATTCCTTGGCTTTTGTGTCATTAAAAGTGCTATGCAGGGAGTCTGGCTGTAGAACTAGGCCATTAGTGAGTGAGTGAGCGAGTGAGGTAGGTGGAGGGGGAGAGGGCGAAGCAGAGAACTCAAAGAAAACTGGATTAAATATATATTCCTGCACCATGACTTTAAGGTGTACCCGATTTCCATCACGTTGTATACGTTTGTCCGTGTGTACATCAGGGCACAAATACTGAGAGGTCAGTGATTAGTAAAAGTTAAGAGTCTGTTAAAAGGTGGATGATGCTGGTAAATTCCTTACATGAAATAGCATTCAACTACTCTGAAACATTACGCCGGCCATCCTCATCCTTTTTGTTGCGCATGCTGCGTCACAGTGCTGCGTAATGATGTCCACTATCAGCTAGTGTCGCTGGGGTTGGCAGGAGAGGTACAGTATAGCATCCCTCTAAAAAATGTCAGGATTTGAACTCGTGATCTCTCTGCAATAGTTCAACACTTTTCCTTTGTGCCACCCAGGAGCTATTATTTTCTACACTTTGGTCAGACCAAAGGTGAATGAATTCACACCTCAGAAAGCAATTTGCTGAGTGGGGAAAGTATATAACACGTATTATCTTCATCCTGGCGACCTGTGAATTCAGAAACTTTTTAGATAGTAAGGGCTTTGGTTTTTTTGCTCAGCATCTTCAGGAGCCATTAATTATTAAGCAGCTTGGTTTTTACAGAGAATATCTGCAAAATATTAACCCCCATGCACACCTGCTTGAACCAGTATACTGTTGCTCTGTGCAGCTCGATGGTATCACATGATCTGTTAGCTAGCAGAAAAGCCAGGTTGGATGAGAGTAGGGGAAATTGAAATGGTACACTAGCATGGTGTTCTGAGAATGTTGCACCACCCAAATATCAACTGGTCAGGAATGGTTGAAAATTTGTGCATCGCAACATGCTGTATATCTGATAAGAATTCCTGATAATAAGCCGCCATGGTTATCGACACCTCACGGCTTTCCCTTGAATATTGTTTGTTTGTTTATTTATTTATTTTTATTTCAGTGGTGCTTCAGGACCAGGGGGGATGAACCGGGAGGAGGCCCCTGGCAAGTCTCCTGAGGAGATGTACATTCAGCAGAAGGTGCGAGTGCTCCTCATGTTGAAGAAGATGGGATCAAATGTAAGTTTGAGCTCGAAGGCATTTTACATCACCCTAGTTAACAAATAGACACATTTTCCTTGCGCCACAAAGATGCTAAGCATCTCTTATTAATCCTCCTCATGGCACTTTGTTCACTTGGCTGTGTGTGTCTGCTCTTGCAGCTGACGCCGAGTGAGGAAGCGTTCCTGCGGAACTATGCAGGCGTGGTGCACAGTCAGATGAGCCAGCTGCCGCAGCACAATATAGACCAGGGTAAGCATTCACTGCACACCAACTAGCCTTGGTCACTCGCACTGCGTCTGGGTGTAGAGCAAAGCTGTTTAATGATGCCGGTCGGTTATTATACTTGGATGTGTTTACATCAAGAATACTGTAATAATTTTGTTTGGTGTCTTCAGGCGTTATTTGTTTGCTTTGTAAATAATAATAGTTGAACTGAAGTTCAGTTTTTTTCACCAATTTGTTGAAAGTTCACCAATTTTTACTATAACACTGGATTATTTCTGCTGTGACACTGCAATAACCATTAAAATCATACTAAATTAAATGTAATACAATATTCTAACATTAGTATTATGAAGGGAATTAAAAATGCTCTTAAAGAAAATAGTCAGCAACAGGATGCTGTTAACCATTGCCAAAAATTATTTTCTTACTTCAGCACATCCTAAAGTGTTTTCTCCCTCTTATATCACAGCACTCTGTGATACAAGGGCCGATGTGGGTGCAGATTTTCATTCCAACCGAGCAGAAGCCACACCTGAGCCTACTGAAAGCCAACATCAGTTCATTAAACAGGTGGAATCAGGTGTGGCTCCTGATTGACTGGAATGAAAACCTTCACCTACCGGCCCGTTGCAGATAAGATCGGACACCCCTGACTTGCGTTATAATAGCTATAACCAGTCACTCTTTAAACAAAGATATCCTAACACATTGACAGCTATGCACGAACATCTCTTTATCTGGACCGTCCTCCATGCAAGTCCCATTGAATGAGCTGTTACTGTAGAAACCAGCATATTAATATTAAAAACCTGTGATTTGCCTCACAGCCAGCACTGTCAGAGTTGTGGTTATGTAAGGAGTAACACAGGACAGGATGTACTGTTATATGAAAATAATACACGTCGGAGGCACGATGCACAACAACCGAGACTCCTACCATAAATGTCTCCTAACAAAAAACGTCACCAGGTCAACTGTTATATTATTATTACATAATTCTATTTTCCTTTGTTCAGCATGTTAGTCTAAGATCATGTGTCATACCCGATAAACCGACCCCTATGAGTAATAATTAACATATTGTTTGTTACATATGGAACTTATTTCCAAGTCCTCTTATACTTCGATAATGTATAACCTGACCAATCAGATTCGAGCATGCTCTGGTATAAAGAAAATTTAATCACCACCACACACCAATCATATTACAGAACAGCACTGTGGTACAACTACATTTCTACAATCTATATTTTATGTGTGTGTATATATATATATATATATAACAATAATATAATAATATAATTTAACAATAATAAAATAAATAATAAAAAGCTTCTTTTTATTTGCATGGTCATTCCCCTTATTTAGCACTAGGGGGCATTATGCAATAAGATTATGAATATCGCTGTAAGAGAGTAAACAGTTCTACACTCCTGCTGCAGGGATTTTTTGTTTTGTTTTGGAAAGCTGTTCATAAATAATATACTATAGTGAGTAAGGTGGAGAGAAATGTGCATTGACAATATGCTTTTTTTATTTTTTATATTTAAGACAAAGAATATTGGTGTTAAATGATATATTACTAGTATTATGATTACTATTTGTAGTTGCATTCATAAGAAAATAACAGTAATACACATCAAAAATAAAAAATAAGGGAGGATTAGTTCAATAGAAGATTAAACGTAATGTCCGAGGATAGAAAAAATACTGAAAAATGGACACTACTTATTTAAAAAGAAATACATTCATGATATTGTATTTATTTTGAAACATACAAAAGCACCTCAGTGTCTGTCCTTTTGTTGGTTATGCTTATGAAACAGCAAGAATTGATCATTTTTTGCTGGATTAAATGATTGGTTATATTGGAAATGAATGTCCAGTCAACGTAATTACTGATTTTTACACCTTGCTAATGCATTTATTAGTCATAAACTAACGAAGCTGAAAGGCCAGCTCACTGCAGGGTCAGGAGTAATGGCTGCATCCTTTTAGTCAAACAGAACAGGCATTAAAAGAAGTCCATCTGCGTGTTGCTTTAAATAAAAGCAGTGCTTAAAATGGCGGAGGTGAGTCTGGACGCACCGAGTCTTCCTTCAGGATGCTGACGGTCTCTTTGCATTGATTTTCAGTGCAGGAAGAACGAGGTTTAAAGCATGACTATACGAGTTGAGTTGTCCATATTTTGAAACTGCAGAAAATTAACATTGACGTTCTGTCAGTTTGTGGTGATACACGTTGCTCCCGTATATCTATATATAGAGAAGTTAGAGCTCTGCAGTATTTGAGCTGATGTTTTAGTGCTTGGATGCTTTTGCCTTATTTTAATGTCTGCTATAGGTGTTAAAGTTTATTACTTTAATAACGACTAAAGATCGTTTACCGTCTTGCAGTGTCTCTTTGGTTAATGAGAGCTCGGTACAGGCTTCTAGTTCATTCTGAGATCAAAGTTAAGTGTGTGTGTGTACAGAACAGGCCAGGGCTCCAGAGACAAGCCACTTGGGATGCCTCTTTCAGCTCTGTTCAGCCATTGTTCTCTCATGTGAACAAACAGTTATGAAAGAGATTTTATTGAGTGCAAGACGAAAATTAGGATTTCCACATTCCACAGCTTTTGCCTTTTGTATCAGACAATTTCATCCTTTCAGAAAGTGACAAGTGTGAAATTGGGGAGCTATTTATCGGATAAGCTGTCAGACTATTTTCTGAAAACGGTTCCTCAGGTTGGCTAGAAGACTGCATCCCAAAAGCTGTCAGATTGCTTTGTTTACAAATACATGAGCTAGCAAAATAGATCTCAGACACATAATTAGCATAAAGCCTAATTAGCATAACTATGAGTAATGAATTTATGCACTGTGTTTTTTCAATTGGTATTTGAGCCTTGAATTTTTTTTTGGAATTAAACTGGTGAGAAGATTAGAGCCAAAGGATGATGGGTAGAGGATCGAGATAGTTAAAAATGTATGAAGGTCTGGAAGCTGCTCATTAGCAAGCTTTGGGATAAGTTGGCTGGTCAGCATATTAAGCAAATATGTGCATATCTTCATACATTTTCTTCATTTTTGTTTTAAGTCTACTTCAGGCATGTCTCATTATTCTGAGAGAGAGAGAGAGAGAGAGAGAGAGAGAGAGAGACAGAGCTTGAAATGAGGTGCGGGTGTGGCACCGTGGTCGAGGGGCTCCGCTACACTCTGCAAAAGAAAAGCACAAAGGCTCTGGAATGAGCGTGTTAGCTTAGCGAGGCTGCTAGGGCTCATGGAAAGAACAACGGAGAGCAGAGCAGAGCAGGGGTTTCCATGACGACCGCATGAGAGGCGGGGCTCCCAGTGGACTGGGTTCCATGGAGCCGCGTGACTGTAGGAGAGAAGCCGGTCTCATTAGGACTGAAGGCAAGCTGGAGTGTTAATTACGGGCACATGGTGTGAGAGCCACGTCACGCTCACTCTTTAGACATTAAACACCCCGCCCACCGTGCAGCGCCACACACACACGCACACATATATCTAAAGGGTGTAATACCATACAATGCTTTATCGAGTGTAAAATCAATGTGGCTGCTCTTTCAGCATGGCCCATGCTGCTCTACCAGACAGTGGTTATCAATATAGTGCCTCATAGCACCACACACTCTGAGAAATAAAAAAAATACATGCATTGTGTTTTATGATAATTGCGCTAGACTAAACGTTCTGCCCCGCCAGAGTCAAAATGCTCCTCTTTCACTTGTCACTGCTAGTCTTTATAAGCCTCGCAGACAGCGTAATCCTAAATTCCCCTCCTTTAATAACACTGCTGGGACACAATAGGAGGCCTTGGGACTTTTCACAGCTAAACCAGTGAGTCATGCTGCCCTGAAAACAGCCTGAAAACAAACCAAAAAGGAGAAAGCAAATGAAAATACTTCTCTTGTAGATTATACTGGTTCACTGTAGCTGTACTAAATTAAATCCTATGCCTCAGGCAGGTCTGTTCAGTATGTAGACTACACAAAAACCATTAATATAGGAATTCTGTGATCATGATTGATTGATTATTGAGTCTAGGTTCTCGCTGGATTTGGAGGATGGATGCAGCTTTGTTCGTTTTGCCAATTTTTTAGATTTGAAAAGCAGCTCATGCACAGACTCCTTTGCCTCATGACGAGATCTAATCCTAATACATTGCTAATATAATGATTAGCTGTTTGAGATGGAGTGATTTGCTGTTCTGGCTTCTTATGATTCTATCCATCAGTCAAACTCATCATAAATTTGCTAAGATCTTGGTCATAAGTCACTTTTGGTTGATTTGACTATGTTTAAATATTGGTGGTGTGTGTGTGAGAGAGAGAGAGAGATTGTCTGTAGACTGTGCACACTCTCTGAGCATGATTTATCACTCCTCGCCTTACTCCAGCATGCTTCCTGAAATGGCTGTCTAATCCTGGCTGCGCTACACTTTCTGTACCGATGCTATCCGCTGCCATAGCAATGCCCTGCGTTTCTTATTTCTGTCCAGTCATCAATGCTGCGTTGTAGTGAATGAACCTGATTTTAGGGAACAGATTGTGCCGATGTGTCTGTGGGACTAAATAATTAGGAACTATGTGAAAACATATCCACGGTATAGCCACTTTAAATAAGTTGAAGTATAGGCTATAATGAATTATGAAGAACTGGGTTCACCGAAATGAAAGAGACATAGATGACTATGATGGGTTATAAATGAATAGCTACTGTATGCTAGAGGTTGAAAGAGGCAAAACAGACCAAGCCGATGAAAAGAAAGACTTCTAATAATAGGCAGATAAATAGATTATTATATTGAGAGAGGGGTGGCAGATAGAGAATGAAAGAGCTGATAGATGGAGCAGGTAGCAGCTGTTTGTTCATAGGCGTTCGCAACCTGCCGGGTGGTGATGCAATCCTATCCGGAGCTGTTGCTGGGCAACAGCTCTGCAGGGCCCTGACGTCCGTGCTGCGCTCGCTGCTGCGTCTGTGACTCGCCGTGTTTTAGAGGAAGGGGCATGGACAAGTGAAGCTCAGCCAATGCACACACAGCTTTATTCACATGCCCTTCACACCCCTTTGTGTGTGTGTGTGTGTGTGTGTGACCTCTCCAGTCCTTGTGCAAGCATGAGCTTTGTTACTCAATCATCATGATGCAGGACCAACAGCATTAAGCTACACTAACTGATGGAAATCTCATTTTTCATTGACGGGAAATTAAACTGCAATCTAAATCATTAGAAGTTTTACAATTGAACACTCCCTCACTTCCAGCCCTACCACTGCCACCCCCCAGCCTTACTACCGCCACCCCGACCCTATTTATTTACATTTCTGAAGTCAGTTTTTGAATCAGAATTAAACACAAGTTTTCTCGTTTTACTCGGGTGCTAATGAGGAAGTTAGAAAAGTGAATAGGATGTGATGCAGCATAGCTCCTCATAGGGCTTGTTATATGAAAGTTCACTGAACTCTATGTATCCAGATGATGCAAAACAAAAGCGGGTCTCATTATAGATTCATCAGTGCACCCCGTCTTTCACCTGCCTTGTTGAAAATGTCAGGCCCTTTAATTGCAATCACTCAAGCCCCCTGTAAACGAACCAAATAAAAATGAGATAAAAGTGCATAGATGTGATGCATGTGTTTTATTACATCTGATAACGCAGTTCCCCCTCCAGAAGGAAATTACAGTGCATGTTTAAGCTCAGTAGTGAAAAGAAAAACACAAATCTCACTGTGCATACTGAGGTCAGATCTAATTATATTCTGGAAATGCTGTCTTTATATTAGAGTATATGTGAGAGATCTTTCCTTTCATGCTTTCAGGCATGGTTCAGATCCCTTGAGGATAGAGGTACGGTGTGTCCTTGAATTCTCCTTTTCTTTTTTTTTCTGAGCATTCCAGCTGCCTTTGGTGTTTGTCTACAGCTTGCAGTAAATATTGATTTTTTTCCGCTGCATAGTAATCTGAACTGTTTAAAGTCTTTATGTCCTATATTAAGCTTTTAAATTTGTGGAGGAAAAAGAGGAAGCGGACAGACTTAATAATCACAGAACCAACCAAACTAGAGTTTCTGATGTAGAGCCCAAGACACACTGATCACATCAATGTGGGATTCACACATACGAATAAGATGCTGGGATTGCCTACGAACCGAAAGATTAAACACGTGTCTGAATTGTTGCTTTATTACATCACCAGTGGATCAGTACTGAGCTATAAATAGAGTAATAGTGAGTGTACCAGGTAGCAGGGTCAAACCTTTCTATTTTTATAAATCAAGGTGATGATTTGATAACTGATGAACTGATCCTGGTAATTATCTCTTAGGTTTAGTTTACATGAAAGTATCAGTCCATATTCAAGGTGCTATGCTATATATCAAAAATACGTGTGCTTCTGACCCCTCTCACATAGCTCTTCCCCACATTGATGCCACAGTTTGAAAAGGATGCCATAGCATGACTGGAATGAAGAGACCCAAACATGATCCAGGATGACAATACCCATGTGCACAAAACAAGCTCCATGAAGACATGGTTTGCCAAGTTTTGGAGGGAAAGAACTCGAGAGACCTGACCTCAAGGCTAATGAACACCTTTGGGATGAATTGGAACACAGGCCTCCTCACCCCTGACCTCACTAATGCTCTGGTGGATAAATTGGCAGAAATCCACATAGCCACACTCCAAAATCTAATGGAAAACCTTCCTAGAATCGTGGAGCTGCACATATTGCGCATGGATTTGGATTGGGATGTTTAAAAAGTGTCTATGGCTATGCTGGTGAATTGTGTGCGTCCTTTTAGTCATTTCGATTATTTATTAAAGTTGTGTAAATATTTTTGCAGGCCAAACTTAAACTAAAGAAGTTTCCATTACACCGATCTTCTCAGAACTGATATGTGTATGTTATGCATGAACGCCAATCACACATTAAATTACCAAGCACGCTCTCTGATTTAGATTTTTGACGCCCACAAATCTCCCTGAACGGCAGAGCTGAAAACGGAAAGGTGAAAGTGCACCTCCTACAAGTGATGCGTGCCAAATCGTCCAGTAATGCAGCTCAGCCTGTGTAGTGCATCAGCTACAACAGGCACAAACTAACCCTTCCTTCTTTTATAGGGTGCCATTTCTTTTGAAGTTAACTCCAAGAACGCTAACGAAGGTCTTAGGCAAAGATGATTCTGGCCGATGAACCGAGCGCTGTCATACCTCATAAGGGATCTCTGTGTGATCTGAATGGAATGGAGGGATGAAAGACAGGGTGAACAGACATAAAAGGACCCTCCTCTGCCTGCATCCCTGCTTATTAGGCTTGGGTCATGTAGAGAGACGTTCTAATGATTCCCTGTGATTTGGGCTGAGCAGACAGCCAATCCTATCATTCTGTGCCAAGCACTAACTGTGCCATGCCGACCTCGGAGGAACAGACCTCCACCCCCTGGAACATGTGTGCAACCATCCACAGTCCGGTGGGTGCTTGTGTGTTTGATACAGTGTGCCCTACTTCTTTCTGTGCACATAATTAGATCCATCAAACCAGGCAGTGTTACCAGTGTTCTTTTTATAGAAGAAGTGCAGAGAAATAAAGGCAGGTTTTCTCTCAGAAGCAGCACTTAAAAGGTGGCTTGTAATCTGTCTAGCTGCATAAGAGTAGAGAGATTATCAGTTCAAAGCCTTCTTTTCCATAAAGCCTGTCTGAGCTTGTCAAATAACAAATTATAATGTTTAGCATGACAGATGTTGGTTATTTTATACCATTAATTTCATTTATTTAATCCCATCATGGGTACAGGGTATGCAAATATCACCATTACATCCAATATGTCCTTTTTGGTGTGGTGTAAAATATTTAAAGTCTGTATGATGCCTAAATTGAGTGCTTTGTTAAATATCTGAGTGTGGAACCGAGAAAACAAGAAGGAAATGTGATTAAACACTGTGGCCAGCTATATTTACTGGGAGTGCTCTAAGAGTTGTCTGGACATGGCCTTAAATTTAATTATACTTGATCGACATCCCTGCGCTTGGTGAAGAGGTAGGTCTTCAGTGATTGCTTGAAGCCAGCCAGTGACTCAGACAGTCAGAAGCTCTTGGTGCCAGTAAAAAAGTCTTGTTTCATGTCTGTCTTGTGGGAAAATGTAGGAATAAGGTACATAGTTCCTACAGGTAGGTATTTGGTTGTATTTGGCTTTGTAAACAAGCAAGCATCTGTGTTTGAAATCTGGAGTTGTTGGCTGCAGGGAGCCAGTAGAGGGAACGCAGCAATGGGGTGATGTAGGAGAACCTTGGGAATATGTTAAAAAAACCAATTAACTTGAAAGTGAAAAGGGCACAATTTTGCAAAATAATAATTAGCTTCTGGTAGTGATTCATTTCTTTTCGGATCACATTCATCTGGATGAACATTAACTCAATTTTTTTCAGAAATGTGTTCCATCCATCTGTAGTTTTAGCTTCCCTAAGATTTCCTTTTTTTTATTTTTTTATTTCTGACCGCCTGTATCCAGCCTTTAATAAATACTAAGTTCCTGAGTGGTGCAGGAGAATAGCACTAGTCCTATCATTGACTGATTGTGACTTTGAATTCCAATGATGCCACATCCATCTATGCTCTCTGGGTGGGAAGTGGGAGTGGGGAGGTGTTGCGTTACTGTCTTCCCCGTCACAGTGACTTCAATTAACAGCTGGAGACTGTGAGCTCATGTATACAGAAGTGGGTCAATGGCGCTTTCCTCTAAATGTGTTGTGCTGCCCTGTGATCAGAAGTTCAGAAGGGTGCAGAAGATCAGACCAAAGCGAGTTTTTCCAGGATTATGAATATCAACTTCATATTCAAAGCAGGTGGAACAGAAAAGTGTTCACCCTATCATCTGGAGAATGAATCCCAACAGTACCACAACCATGGCTGGGACCCAGAGGAGCCATATAGGCTGTGATCACAGAGACCCTAGAAAATCATGGGTGATGTATGTGGAAGAAGGCAGATGGCTTACTCCCCCTGAGTGTTAGACTGGCCTGTGACACAGCATGAGCAGCAAATAAATAAATTCATTTATGCATCTCTGAAGAAGCCTTCACCATTTCTGTTGGAAGGTATAATATGATCGGTGGATTTGACTGGTGGGCGGGATTTAGGATTTGGCAGGGGATCTAATTGGGCAATAAATACAAAGGAAAAATAATGCAAATTTTCCATTTCTGGATAACTTTAACAGAAGTTATCTCCATGTAAGGTGTACACACCTTGTGCTTTTCTACTCCACATTCTCCTTCCTGCACATGATACAATTATAAATCAGACCAACGCATATGACCATCTACTTCATATTAAAAGCATCAAAATTGGACCAAGTACCTGTAGACGTTTATTCCCAAAGGACGGATTTTATGCAGATTGCACACCCACAAGACCACCGTTGACCTAATTAGAACGCAATCATGGGTTTTCATGTCCAGTGAGGTAATTTCTTTATTTTTTTTGGCCAAAATTCAGGTTATTGAATCTCTTTTGGCAGCAGCACTTTTCTTACTGGAACAGAGAGTGTTTTGGGTCAGCTTTTTCAGACTTGGCACCCGTCGCAGCCGCTTTATCGAGCTGCTGACGAAGACAAATCCGCTTCAGCAAACAGCTTTTGGTGGAAATCGCCAAGTATATGAGAGCACTTTTCTCCCATAACCGAACATGCTTCTTAACCTTCAGACCTGCACACTGTCTAGAATAACATTCAGGAGCTCAAGTGGTGTTTCAAATTTGTGCTGATTATTTGATGAAATTGTTGTTTCTCTTTGAACAGCTGGAAGCACAAATCCTGTTGCCAGGCTGCCAGTCTGAGTTTGTTGTCTGAGACTCGACTGAATCTGTGATGTGGGATTTGAATTGATTAGCGCTCACCTCTGTAAGTCTGGCCTGATACCTGACTGAAATCACAAGTGCTTCATGATCTTTTAACAAGCAGGCTTCAGATCAAGAAGTAAAAATGGATGTTTCAATACCTCGTTGACGGAGATGGAATTTCACCGTGCGGGTTTTTAGTTTTCAATCGCATGTCCTTAGTGCAGAATTGCTATAGATGCCCCTGTGTTGTAGCAGTATGAGCTGAACGGATCTTTCTTTATGCGCTTGTTGATGGATGGACCTGTCCAAAGTGTTTATATCATCTGGGTTAAATGCTATTTTCTGATAGAGACCAGCAACATATATTGTAGATCATGTAGTTTAATAAAAAGCCTAGAGGAAACTAAACTAAAATTTTAAATTAAATAAAATTAAATAATCCTGGGACTGTAGATCTGTATGAGATCTGGCTGACCTGTGCATACCCGGAAAAGGAGGAATTGATAATGGAGAAGTTGGAAAGGACCGATGTTCCCAGAAATGTCAAACTCCATCAAATTGAAATTGATTTTTTTTTATTGCAGTTATGCTTATGAAAACATACCTATACTGTACTGAGGGTAAATTTAAAATGTTATACAATTGATCTACCACATATATACAAATCAGGCATAACATTATGAGCAGTGAGAGGTGAAGTGAATAACACTGATTATCTCCTCATCATGGCACCTGTTAGTGGGTGGGATATATGAGGCAGCAAGTGAACATTTTGTCCTCAAAGTTGATGTGTTAGAAGCAGGAAAAATGGGGGAGCGTAAGGATTTGAGCGAGTTTGATAAAGGGTCAAATTGTGATGGCTAGATCACTGGATCAGAGCATCTCCAAAACTGCAGCTCTTGTGGGGTGTTCCCGGTCTGCAGTGGTCAGTATCTATTAAGAGTGGTCCAAGAAAGGAACAGTGGTGAACTGGGTGGCCAAGGCTCATTGATGCATGTAGAGAGCAAAGGCTGGCCCGTGTGATCCGATCCAACAGATGAGCTACTGTTCAAATTGCTGAAGACGTTAATGCTGGTTTTGATAGAAAGGTGTCAGAATACACAGTGCATGATGGGTCAGGGCTGTTTTGGCAGCCAAAGGGGGACCAACACAATATTAGGCAGGTGGTCATAATGTTATGCCTGATAGGTGTATATTCAAATCCCTGTAAACCATAAGCATGTGGCAGAGCTGAACAGATCTATCAGAGAGAGTAGGTTTGGAGGAATGTGCAGGGGAGTGGGCTACAAGTGGGCCGGATATTATAACTGGAAGTCTGCAAAAGCTGTTGAGAGGATATGATATGAAAAAGCCCGGAGGTGGGGTAGGGATCAGATTATTAGAATATTTATATAGCATTCAGAAAGCACAATGCTAGGAGAGTTTGAAAATTTGACCGATGACTAAACATCTATAAACTCTACCCGTCGTCTTGTTGTTGCAATTTCTCTGTCCTTCTGCTATGTCCTTGTAAGGAGATGCAAACTTTTGCACTAAATGACATTGATACAGTTCTCACTCTGGTTTATTAACTCTGTTGTGGATGGCAGGTTTGATAACTGTCAGTAAGTGCAGTGTGTTGCGGTTATTGCTGTTTATTAGCTGATGATCTTCTCCAGCGGTGGAGTGTGCTCATGTTTGAAACAGGTGTTCTGTTTTCACACTCCTCTTTATACACCCGCGGCAGTTATATCTGTGAAAAATGCTGAAGAACAGCAGGAGCTTGGGTGTTGCTTTATTTCCACCTGAGCTTTATGAAAGTTAGTGTGTGCAGAGTAACCACCTTCTTACACTGTTCTACATTTCATGCAAATAAACAACTGCATCTCTTAGCTAAAGTGTGTGTGTGTGTTTTGCAAGTGTCTGCGTGACTCTTTGTCTCTCTTTGTGTGTGTGTGTTTGCCTGAGTGAGTGTGTGTGTGTGTGCTTGAGTGAGTGTGTGTGTGTGGATTTTGCAAGTGTCTGCATGACTCTTTGTCTTTGTGTCTTTCTGTGTTTTTTTTTTTCTGTGTGTGTGTGAGAGAGATTCGCCCTTGACAGTTATTTTAGGAGTGTCACCTTCTTATTCACCAGCTGTGTGTGTGAAAGAGAGAGAGTATGTGCTGTTAGTTCTTTCAAAAGAGTCACCTCTCTAACTGCCAGGTATGTGTGTGTGTCTGTGTGTCAGGTGCGGAGGACGTGGTGATGGCCTTCTCCAGATCAGAGACGGAGGACAGGAGGCAGTGACCTCTGACCCCGCAGCAGCTCCTCACTCCATCTGACCCTGAGCCTGCAGAGTGGCGGAGAGAGAGAAAGAGACGGATTGAGAGTGAGAAGGATGGGAGAGGAGCAAGTCTGTCCTTCACCCGTCACTCTTCCTCATTCCCTCCTCTTCCTCACACTAAGCGTCACTCCAGCAGCCGAGTTCCAGCGGCCCGGAGCCTTCAGCACAGCAGGCTGACACATGAGTCAGACCGAGTGACCTTTTTTTATTTTTAACTTTTTCTTTTTTTCTTCTTCTTTTTTTTTTTTGCATCATGCTTCAGGCCATAGTTTTCTGTGTGAAAGTGTGTGTGTGTGTGTGTGTTTAAGTGTGTGTGGCTGAATGGACCAAGAGCTTCATTTGTCTGGTCAAACCAAGAGCAAAGCTGGGATGAATGGAGATAAAGGGACTTAAACGGGGTTGTTTTCAGGTGTGTGTGTCTTTGTGTGTGGGGTGCTGTAGAGGTCATTGAAATTGTGTGTGTGTGTGTGTGTGTGAAACGTTCTACCAGATTATAATCCTCATCATTATCTCATCACGTTATTGTGCATGATGTTGAGGATGCTACTGCACTACATCATAAAGGACATGCTGTGTGTGTGTGTGTGTGTGTGTGTGTTTGAGACCCACATATGTTTTCTTTTTTTTCCACATACAGCTGTATAAGACTCATTTTTAGTAATATCATCTTTGGATCAATGTGAAATTTCCTAACCGTTTTTTAATCGTAAGGACGACAAAAAATACTAGTGAACAAATTGTGCCAACTGTCTTTTATTGTAGAATGAATTTTTTTGTAACGTATCTAATGAATGTCTCGGGTCCTTATTTATTTTTATTTTTTTTTCTTCAAACTGGACGTGATCAGTAACCCGTTTAAAGTTCATTCAGCAGTTTGCAATAACACTATCAGATCAGTGTGCTCTCTTCACATCGTCGCTTATTTCAGGGTTTTTACGCTTCTTATAAAAAAAAAGGGTTATACGTGGAACTTTTGTGATGGGGGGGGGGTTGGGCTCTGTTGTAAATCCTCCTTAGGGATAACTGACAATCCTAATGAAATTATAGGGTGTCCCATATGCTCCAAACAAAGTTGTTCATCATGTCCACCCTTTTGTTTCGATTTTTTTATTTTTATTATGGGACATCCTATAGATTTCCACCTGAGTGTTCATTCATAACCATTTATTTCTTCAGGTTATAATGTCTCGTCGTTAAAAAAAAAAAAAAAGGGAATCTTTCTAACCAGTCTCCAAGCATTTATTATTATTATTATTATTATTATTATTATTATTATTATTATTTTTTACTTCTACACTGAAATTACTTACGATTTTAAAAAACTTTTTAAAAATACATTCTTTCCATCTTTTGTCCTTTTTAAATAAGATCATCAGTATTTAATGTGCATAGACGATAAATAAAAAATTACCGTGTTATCTTGCGTGACTGTAACGTGGTGTATTTGAAACGACGCATGCCGAACTTTTATGGTGTACGTTCACGTAGAACTCGAAGTCTTTGCCACAACAAACATTGATGGATATTTTTGATATTTGTGGAAGCTAGTCCTTTCCTTCAACGCGCGTCTCGTATCCTGTTGGCAATAAGTCCTTAACCCGATCTCCTCCGAGTTTACATCTACAGGCTCACACACTTATTTGTTTTTCCCCTGTAACTGTATCACCAGTAACGAGGATGTCTTTATAATTGTGTTTACTGTTTTCTATGCATTTTTTTCTTTTTTTTTTGTTCTTAAAGGATAAAAGCTTTTTGAAGTGCATGTAGAACTCACGTATCTAATGAAGAACTTTGGTTCTCCCGGTTAAGTTAAAGCCCCTATAGAGATATCTCTCGGGTTTCTTATTTTAACGTTTTTTTTCTCGCCGTCATGTCAGACCAGATTTGCCTTCATTTCTGCCGTTCGGTTCGTTTCACCTTAAAGTCGATTGTGCTGGATGATTTGTGATGGTTACATTAGGTTGTTTTGTTTTGTTTTGTTTTTCTAAATGGCTGCTTCCATGTCCTTCGACTTTAATGCTTCCAAAAGCTGATCCATTAAAGGAGTTAAGGCTAGCAGTTGTGTGCAGTGTTTCATTCTTGGGAGAAGGGGGGGGACTTTAGAGCATTTAGAGCAGGTCTGTTACAGACTCACGTGGCCTTCTTGCAGAGTGGAGGACTAAAAGATGCTGCAGACACAAGGACAAGGCCCTAGAGCTTTAGAGCTGTGCTCAGCAGATAATAATAATAATAAGAAGAAGAAGCAGCAGACAAACATATTTTTATCCTTTTTTGGTGCATCTCTTTTGGTTTCTTTTTAAGCTGCAATAATGAAAGATGGTAGCGGATACTACAAAACAACCTTGGGGTCATGCTGTTATAGGAAAATAATCAACAATGACATTATGGGAGTCTCCGTCTATAACAAACATCTGCTTATAGAAAACGTCACTATACAACGATCAGGCATAATATTATGAGCAGTGAGAGGTGAATTGAATGACATTGATGATCTCCTCATCATGGCACCTGTTAGTGGGTGGGATATATTAGGCAGCAAGTCAACATTTTGTCCTCAAAGTTGATGTGTTAGAAGCAGGAAAAATGGGCAAGTGTAAGGATTTGAGACAGTTTGACAAGGGCCAAATTGTGATGGCTAGACAACTGGATCAGGGCATCTCCAAAACTGTAACTCTTGTGAGGTGTTCCCGGTCAGCAGTGGACAGTATCTATCAAAAGTGGTCCAAGGAAGGAACAGTGGTCATGGGCGGCCAAGGCTCATTGATGCACGTGGGGAGTGAAGGCTGGCCCGTGTGATCCGATCCAACAGACAGGCTACTGTTGCTCAAACTGCTGAAGAAGTTCTGATAGAAAGGTTAGAATACACAGTGCAGGACAGGTCAGGGCTGTTTTGTCAGCAAAAGGGGGACCAACACAATATAAGGCAGGTGGTCATAATGTTATGCCTGAGCTGTGTATTAACAACTTTACCTACAAACCCAACCACGGTTAAAATAAAAATGCCTCCACACTCCAATTAATCTACCAGAAAATGTTTTCTGCAGCAAGAAACCAAGCCACATTGTTAAAATCAGCCTTAACAGAAAGTTTTGTCTGGATCTTTTGACCTACTGAGCTACCGAGGATCCAAAGGCTTCACAGAGAATACAAATGATGTTCGAGGCAGTTATGTAGGCAGTAAGGTAAGGATAAATGTTATTTGAGAACAAATAAAATATTTTATCCTAGACAATTTTACCATGTACTTGGGATAATGAAGCAAAAAAAAAACAAATCCGTGTTGATTTTGTCCTAAGGGTGTACAAACATTTGCACTTCACTGTAAGTAAGTAGCTGGGTAGATGCAGATTCAACAGAAATTAAAGGGAAATGTCTTAGCTGTGCTACTACAGTCCACCAAAGTCTCTGAAACTACAGAGTGGATAAACAACAACATTTTTATACTCAGCAAACCATGAGCTGGTGTACCCTGTGGATGGGGGCGGGGTCTTCCTGAAAGAGACCACTCCCACCAGGATAGTATATACACTATATTGCCAAAAGTTTTAGGACATCTGTCTTTACATGCTCATGAATGTAATATGAAGTTATCCCGTCCTTTGCAGCTATAACAGGTTCAACTCTTCTGGGAAGTCTTTCCACAAGGTTTAGGAGTGTGTTTATGGGAATTTTTGACCATTCCTCTAGAAGCACATTTGTGAGGTCAGGCACTAATGTTGGACGAGAAGGTCTGGCTCGCAGTCTCCACTCTAATTCATCCTAAAGGCGTTCTATCAGGTTGAGGTCAGGACTCTGTGAAGTTCCTCCACACCAAACTCGCTCATCCATGTCTTTATGGACCTTGCTTTGTGCACTGGTGCGAACAGGAAGCAGCCATCCCCAAAGTTTCTCCACAAATTTGGGAGCATGAAATTGTCCGAAATGTCTTGGTATGAAGCAGAAACATTAAGAGTTCCTTTCACTGGAACTAAGGGGCCGAGCCCAACCGCTGAAAAACAACACCTGAATTCAAATGATTTGGAGGGGTGTCCAAAAACCTTTGGCAATATAGTGTATCTAAGCTTAAGGTGATCAATCTCTCTTGCTTGCCTCAGTGAAGACAACTGAACACAAAAACTGTGGCAGCAAAACAAATAAATGTCTCCTACACCATAACAGAGCCCCTTTTCTCCATTTTTAATAAGAATTCATTAAATGCAAATCTCTCTTTGACATTATGGTAATGATTTTTTTTTAAAACGAATCCACTGTAATGAGGCCTTTTTGGAAATGCTACTTTATTATTGAGAATATCTTCAATCTCACGAAACAGGAGCTGTTTTTAATTGCATACCGAGGTCTAATTCAGTGTAACGGCTGCTTATCCATCCTGTAGCCTTCTCCGCTGATACATCTGATCCTGGGATTTACAGAGTAGAGGCAGTGGGAATGAATCCCAGCTGTTATTAACTTTAATATGATGCGTTTCATTCAGCACCAGGCTGTAGCTTCAGACAATGATACTATCCTGACCTCTGGCTCTGTTAATGCTTTCTGAAGACCACTGATATGTTGTGTTAAATAAGGAACAAACATTGTTATAGGAACATTAACTGATGGATAACACCTATCTATCTATCTATCTATCTATCTATCTATCTATCTATCTATCTATCTATCTATCTATCTATCTATCTATCTGTCTATCTGTCTGTCTGTCTGTCTGTCTGTCTGTCTGTCTGTCTAACATTTTTATTATACCTACTCATCATTTATGATATAGTGGCTCTTCCCTCCCCATGTGTGTGCAATAAGCCTAAAAGCTGCTTGTCTTGTTACATGTAACAAAGAATAATAATACTAATAAACTATAATGGCTTCAGTCTTCTGTCCTTGTGCTGACATTGGAAGCTGTGTATAGCACTTTTAACAATGGACATTGTCACAAAGCAGCTTTGCAGAACATAAGAAACATAGTACACAAGTCCTAGATTCATGTTAGACAAAATCATCCCTAGTGAGCAAGCCTGAGGCGACGGTGGCAAGGAAAAACTCCCTTAGATGGTATGAGGTAGAAACCTTGAGAGGAACCAGACTCAAAAGGGAACCCACCCTCATTTGGGTGACAAGTGGGTGAAGGCTCTGGGTTGTTGATAGGAAGATCGTAGTTCAAGCCTCAGCAACACCAAGCTGTCTCTGTTGCCCCCCCCAACAAACCCCCCACCCCATCCCCATGCTCCAGGGATGCTGCATCATTGCTGACTCTGTGCTCTGACCCCAACCCGCCAAGGATGGGATATGTGAAGAAAGAATTTCACGGTGCAGTAATGTATATGTGACAAATAAAGGCTACTTAGACACCTTCACCATGTCAACAACTGTATGTTTGTATTTGCTAGATAACAATGCATATTAAAATTAGCTGTTACATTAGGCACCGACCAGGCATAACATTATCACCACCTGCCTAATATTGTGTTGGTCCTCCTTTTGCTGCCAAAACAGGCCTGATCCATCATGCATTGTGTATTCTGACACCTTTCTATCAGAACCAGCATTAACTTTTTTAGCAATTTGAGCAACAGTAGCTCGTCTGTTGGATCGGATCACACGGGCCAGCCTTCTGTCCCCACGTTTGCCCATGACTCTGTCACCAGTTCACCACTGTTCCTTCCTTTTGATAGATACTGCAGACCGGGAACACCCCACAAGAGCTGCAGTTTTGGAGATGCTCTGATCCAGTGGTCTAGCCATCACAATTTGGCTCTTGTCAAACTCACTCAAATCCTTACACATGCAACATAAATTAAAAACACTTTTCTTGAAAAATGATGCACTTTTGTGACACCTATTTTCCAATAACAGTGCAAAATATTTCATTTCATTTGATTCAATGAATTTCATTCAATTTCATTCAATTAGAATGAGGGCTTTAATACAAACCTGCTTTAAATTACTGCAAGAGCTTCAGTCAGAGCTGCTGTCAAAAAACGGCGCTGAGATATGATTAGTAAACCATGGATAATTATTTATACATGAACGAGTGCCCAGTTTCTCTAGTTCTTCAGTTCACAGGCTGTCATCTCTGAGCGTCCTTCTGGACAGCACAATCTTTCTGTCTCATTCTCTCCAAGGCAGAAATGAGTTATAAGCTTCATGCCTTCTGCAGCTGCCTGAAGCACTTAACACTGAAGAGCACACTGATGTCTTGAAGAGCATAAGAACAGCACAAGTTGGCAGATGACACTGAGCGAGTGTAGACACGTCATGGCTCATCGCTCATCTTCAGTGTCTAAAGAAAGCTGATGGAAAGGTACGTTTTTTCAGAATGAGAAGGGGTGAGATATAAAAACAGCTGAATTTCCGAAACAAAGACCTGGACTGAATGACACCCAGGGCTAATCAATATGATACACTCCCTCAGACTCAAGATTACAAAGTTCCTTGATTCTTTATCTTAATAGAGCAGCTTCACTGGGAGTGTTTTAATTTATTTTGGATTTAGACGCGACTGTGAGATTTAGTTTCGGATTTCCGAAACAAGATCACAAAAGCAGACCTATGCATTATAACAGCTCTCTTTTCATGGAGGATCACAAACAGTTTCTATAAAAACAACAACAAAAAAATAATTTCCAGATTTTCTCAAAACATCTGTGATCCAAATTGGGATGAAATGCATTTTATCATACAGAATTATTATGAATATTTTATCACTAAACATATCCTACACAGGGTTGTAAAGAGCCTAAAGTGTGTTCCAGGGGACTCAGGGTACAAGACAGGGGACAAACTAGACAGGGCACCAACCCATCACAGGGCACAAGTGTACACACTGGACTGGTTAAGGAAACCCCTGAAGCCCAGGGAGAGCATACAAATATAGAGACAGGATAAAGGCAGGAATCAAACCCAAGCCCAGCAGTGCAAGGTTAACATACTAACCACTAAACCACCCTGCACTCACTACAGCATTATTACTTTATTATTGTACAGGTTTAATTATTTCATAAGCTTCTTTCATTGTCATATTTTCCAAAAATGGTGACAGTCCAATGAGCACAAAGATTAGATTAGATAGATAGATAGATAGATAGATAGATAGATAGATAGATAGATAGATAGATAGATAGATAGATAGATAGATAGATAGATATTATGTTCCATAAAATTAAATGTAACTGTAAACTAATAATTAATATGTTGATAGATAGATAGATAGATAGATAGATAGATAGATAGATAGATAGATAGATAGATAGATAGATAGATAGATAGATAGATAGACTGACTGACAGGCATATAGATAGATAGATAGATAGATAGATAGATAGATAGATAGATAGATAGATAGATAGATAGACTGACTGACAGGCATATAGATAGATAGATAGATAGATAGATAGATAGATAGATAGATAGATAGATAGATAGATAGATAGATAGATAGATAGATAGATAGGCAGGCAGACAGACAGACAGACAGACAGACAGACAGACAGACAGACAGACAGATAGATAGATAGATAGATAGATAGATAGATAGATAGATAGATAGGCAGGCAGGCAGACAGACAGATAGGCAGGCAGACAGACAGACAGACAGACAGATAGGCAGGCAGGCAGACAGGCAGACAGACAGACAGATAGTAATCAGTAAAGTGAGGTGCTCACATGTTCAGCAGAACCCTTGAATAATCCAATGTTAAGTATACGTGTGTCATATCAGCAGTTCTCTCACCTTCCAGCAGTGATTATTCTAATTAATGCAGCAATGTCCTTTAATTGATTAATACATTTTAAACAGGATCATCAGAGTTTCCACTGATTTTCTGTCTTTTATTCCCATGTTTCTATTTGAATTGCATATCAGTGTTACAGTACGCATTACTGATTATTAATATACAAGGAAGCAGCTGGAGGTAAAAAAAAAAAAAAAGAAAATACGGTTAAATATACTCCACTGTTTTTTAATATAATCTTTTTTTTTTAATCACATAATATTGACTAAGATTGATTTTCTTATATTAAAAAAAACCCACATGTTTTTTGGGGGGATTTTGGTAGTAAATGTGGAAATATGAACAAATATGGAACTACATGGCACAAAAACAGTCAAGATATTCAGATAAATCAAAAGAGTGAGTCTCATCATATTCGTTCTGTAGTATTAGCCAACTTTTTAGTTGCAT
The DNA here is from genome assembly GCF_019097595.1 of Hemibagrus wyckioides. Classification (NCBI taxonomy): domain Eukaryota; kingdom Metazoa; phylum Chordata; class Actinopteri; order Siluriformes; family Bagridae; genus Hemibagrus; species Hemibagrus wyckioides. Next base: position 16,296,506 of record NC_080724.1, read on the forward strand.
TTTATGATTTATTTTGTTCTCTATGATCAGACCCACATTAATACACTGGCATAACCATAACTACATAATGCAATCCCGTCTCTAATAGGATGAATTATACAGATTTAGAGCTTTGGAGGCTGAAGATTTCATTAGTGTTCTGGGCTTGAGGCAGGAATACAGTGTGAATGGAGCTTTCTCACCTAGATGATAATTTAGCGTAGTCAATCACCTACCAGCATGTGTCTTTGCGGGTTAGGAGGAAACTGTAGAACCTGAGAAACCAGACTTGAGGAGAATGTGTGAGTACAGTAACCCCAGCTCAAGCCAAGCTCTTAATCTTGGAGCTGTGAGCCATCATCAGCTTCTAAAAAATGTATTTCAAATCAGTGTTTATCGATGCCCCAAACATATAATATTAATAAAGCAAATAGACATACTTAACAAAAATGGATGATATTTTTTGCCCTATTCTGCATATTTATGCGAGGTTTTTAATCTAATGAGTTGTACAGATTTGTGATTTGGTCTCTTCAGTAATTGTGTCCTTTCCTGCATGTCCTTTCACAGGCAGGTATATAGCTTATGGCTGATATTGGTGACTCATGTGTGGGTGGAGAGGCACTGTTTCCTCACTCACTCTCATCTGTTTTTGCAGCTCCAACTACCCAAACAAGCCAATACTCACTTCTCTTTTTTTTTTTTACTCCAGTGCATTGTATGTTCTACATATATATTATAATATGCTAGATAGTTGTCAGAGTATTCCGTATTATATTTGTGTGCAATTTTGTCCGTTGTGAAGAATTAAACAGCAAGCAATCGGTGCTGATTAGATGCTTTGCTGAAAAGTAGTTGAGGAAAAAGCAGCTATAGTTTCAAGTCTGAACCTGATCTAACTCATTAGGGTGTAGTTCTATAACACTAGAAGTGATTAAAACAGTGCTGTTATTTCTCCCTGCACAGATGCTGTTTTGCCCCTAGCAATGCGGAACACATTTCTAAGTGTTATTTACTCTTTATAGCTCTGATTAAAAGATTTTCAGCCTGTTGGTGCTGCGTCGAGATGATGTTCTAGCAGCTCCTGAAGTTCTCATTTTGTTCATCTCACCAACTGTCTACAGTAATCAATATCACAACTCGATGCTGTCAATAACACTTAAAAAAGTACTGGAATATTTGCTAATGTGTTGTATATATATACTGTATATACACCGATTAGGCATAACATTATGACCATAATATTGTGTTGGTCCCCCTTTTGCTGCCAGAACAGCCCTGACCCATCCTGCGCTGTGTATTCTGACACCTTTCTATCAGAACCAGCATTAACTTCTTCAGCAATTTGAGCAACAGTAGCTCGTCTGTTGGATCGAATCACACGGGACAGCCTTTGCTCCCCATGTGCATCAATGAGCCCATGACCCTGTCGCCGGTTCACCACTGTTCCTTCCTTGGACCACTTTTGATAGATACTGACCACTGCAGACCGGGAACACCCCACAAGAGCTGCAGTTTTGGAGATGCTCTAATCCAGTCGTCTAGCCATCACAATTTGGCCCTTCATCAAACTTGCTCAAATCCTTACGCTCTGCCATTTTTCCTGCTTCTAACACATCAACTTTGAGGACAAAATGTTTACTTGCTGCCTAATATATCCCACTCACTAACAGGTGCCATGATGAGGAGATCATCAGTGTTATTCACTTCACCTCTCACTGCTCATAATGTTATGCCTGATCGGTGTATATTGGTCACCTGACTAGAGTCATTCATTTGAAGCATTTACTTAAAAAAAGACAGAAACAAATGGTAAATGAATATAAATAAAAGGTTATAATACAGATACAAGTATCATAAAGTGTTTGATGGATCTATTATTGATTTACGGGAAACAGAAATATGTGAAATGTTACAGCTGTGACTGCTGGGATAGCATATTGTTTGGTGTGAATAAAAAAAGCAGTACCTATTGTATTGCAGTAATATTAAAAAATGAATACGAATAAATGACAAACTAATAAGTTTCTTTAGTTTCTGTAGTAAGCAAGAAAAACTTAAATAAGACTTAGAGAACTTAAAGGCTTAAAGTACGTGACAAAGTAATAATTAAAAAGTGCATTTTGTGAAAAAGTAAACATCATACACAGATAGCTGGGAATAAAATGAAGTGCATGTGTTTTGCACACACACCTGCCCTAATAAACGTGGCCTACACAGGACCTGTGTGCACTTCCTCCCTCTATCTCCTGCTTTTGCCATTAGGATGAGGTTTGACTTCCTCTAGTGCTTCTGTGCGGGGGAATAAAGAGATCTCACATGTCCTTGTGGTGGAAAATCCATAAGATCAAGATCATATTTTCTCTCACCTATGTTAAGTGAATAAAGCCCAACACACACACACACGTCTCATTTGAAAAAATGTACTATTTTGTCTGACTTTACTGTTGTATGAAGACTAATTTAAAATAATTGGTTTCTATATTAGTCTGAACAATATCATCCCCTTTAAGTTCTTGCTCTTGTCAGGCTCGTAACCACAGCCACAGAGACTGTAATTGTGCGAGTTAGTCTGGAGCTGCAGGCCTGGCTCTCAGACTCAGGAATCCAGCAGATGCACCCTGTTGCTTTATTAATCTGTACAATGTCTCCTGAAATAATAAAACAAGAACAGGACCCAGAATATAAATACATTTACTGCTATTGTTAAGGTTCACATGCGTGCAAGAAGACTATCTTTTACAGCCTTGAACTTAGCAGTTTCTGTTCATCTGCGACGTCTATCAAGATGACAGACAAAAACCCCTCAAATTTTTCCAGCTGTCGCTATTTGAAATGGAGATGAACATACTCAGAAGAGGTTCTTACAGTATCACTAGAGCATTTCTGCCGTCTCTAATTGAATTTTTCATAACATGCTTTGCAGAAGAAGCACGCATTAAATTTTGAACATTACATTAACTCCACAGCCAGTAAACAGCCTCGTGTTCTCCTCAGGAAAAGCTTCAGATTGGAAACGTTTTTGATCTGGGATAAAAGGAGTGGGAGAAGAGTTCTCATCGTTGTGAATAGTGAAAGTGACTGGATAAATTTTTTAATCCTCCCAGAAGATACACTAGTATCTTCCAGTATCCACCAAATGAGGGCTACATTTTAAGGCTAGATGAGGGATGAAAGAAAAGTGGATGGCTAAAATAAAATAAAAAAAATTAAATTAAATTAAACTAAATGGACAAAAATGGACACCCAGAGGAATGAAAAACAAAATCAATAGGGGCTTTAAGACTAAACCTGAGCTCAGAATTCTTTTCAGACGTTAACATTATCTTCAATAAATACAAACACAAAGCAGTTCTTTGGTGTGTCTTTCTTTTAGAAGATACAAGTAGAATCTGTCTGTCAGAGAAGCAAACACTTGGAGGTAGAATGCCTATGCAGGTCATTTATTCTGGAAGTCAAAGTAAAAAAAGATTAAAAAAATAAAGGTTTTAGGAACGGAAAGTGAAACAAGATTTAGCGAATAATCCAACAGATGGCAGGAAAAGAGCAAGAGGTCAATCAGGATATGACGAGGATCCAGTCAGGTTAGGCAAAAGTGTTGTAGAGAACCGAGAAAACACTAAATCCAATAATAATAACTGAGTAAACGGCGTGAACGTGAAAGAACTGAAGGTATTAAATCGTGGGAGTGCAGATAGTTGCTGGGAGTGAGACTCCTTGGCGGCCATGTTTGTAGGCCACAGTGAAGAAGTTCATGTCTTGTGATGATGGCGCTGGTTAGGAGCTAGAAGTTTTAAATGTTTCTAAAGAGTGTAGATGAACAATATTCCAACTTGCTAGCTAATATCGGGGAAAATCTTTATATTTGTATTATTACATTCAACTAATTACAGTCAAGTGCAAAGATAGCGAACAAGCAAGGAAAGTGTATCTCATCTATCTAGACCCAGATAAAATGATATGTAAATAAGAGCACAATTGAATAATACAATTTCACAGCTTTTTGTGACAGAGAACCAAGGGAGCAAATTTGGCATCTTTTCTCTTCCTTTTCTCACAGTGACATTTAAATATTGTGGGTTAATGGAACATCTGGGAGTTAATGTACTGTATGTGGAGCAGGGCAGAAAACTCTTTCCTCCAAATGTGTTACGCAGCATGAGCAGCAGATTCAGGTGGCTGGATTCACGTGTCTCAGAGGAAGACCGTGCTAACCTTCACATTTCCCAGTCAGATGCTGTTGTATTGTAGAGAAGAGCTGGCTGATGAGTGGGGAATTGGCACGTAAGCAAATTGGGGAGAAAAATTTGTATACTATTGATATCAGAAAGGTTTGAATTTTGGTGGGTTGGATGATGAACCTGTCACGAGGGATATCAAATATTACTTTGTCCTATGTTTACTCAGGTATTTTGTGTGGTTTATGTGTCTAGGGTTATAGACAGTTTTGATTGGGGTTTAAATCATATTGTGTTTCTTTCTTTTTGGGTTCTTACTTATTATGTGAGATTCCACTCAGTTCTGTCCTTTTGACTTCTCTGTTCCATTTACATAAAACCGATCTAATAAAAAAATAAAAACATACGAGATTTTAATTTTACTAGATGTCTTCTCGCAGTGAATTAAATTTTGTTGCCTTCTTCACATGAAAACATTATTGTTTATTATATATGATTAAACGATTAGGAGCACTGAACCTTTTGTTTATAAAGCAAAGTCGTTTATTTCAGCACTTAGTGATAAAACATTCTAAAAGTACAGGACTTTCAGCACTCAGACAATGAGATTTAGGGACATGTTCTACCCTCAAGCCATCAGGAGACCCAGTGACCTCATTCAGAAGATTTTAACACTAAACCATGCATCTAGTCTTACTGTACTGCACTCATGGACACATGTGATTCGATTAGCCCCTTTACTGACCTTCTGTGCCTGCAGTATGGGTGACTGTAATGGTGTCTGTGTGGTTTCAGTGCTGGATAGCTTGTCTTTGTGCTTTTCATTGTTATTTGTAGTTTTAATAAAGGACGTGCAAGAACAAAATTTCAGCATGCTTTCTGTGCTCATGACAAGAAAGAGCCTTGGCTCTGAGTTCTTTGTGATTTTTGAAGGCACATCATCCAAAATCTATTGTTAATGCTGTCAGTCCCCAAATGGTACAGCATTCACTTGACATTGTAAGGCTGCAACTCATTTCGAATAATACCAAGTCACTCAGTTAGTCAGTTAAGGACACTGATTATCCTCGACTGGCAGCAGACTGATTAAAACTTGCATTTCTGCCCTTGGAAAATGTCTTTAATATGGTGCTTTTTCTATTCATCTATTCACATATCACTGTAAATGTTGTTTATAACACAAATGTCACACAGACCTACATGCATAGATGTACTATATTGGAAAAACATGCCTAGGTGGGTATGAGTGTGTGAATGTATGCTTGCATGATGTCCTGAGATGGACGCCTCATCCAGGGTGTATTCCCAACTTGTGCTTTGTTCCAGATACTAGAATGGATGCATGAATATATAAATAAAAACAATTAATGTAAATAAAAACAATTATAGTCATATTGGCCTTCAAGTTTTTCTTGGAATTTTGGCCAAAGCATACTTTATTTGTTAAGGTTGCAATTGGTTCCTGTTGTAAATAACCCTAAATGGGCTATGCTGATGTATTTAGTGTCTTAGTGCAGCCCTGTACTATTGCATTTCCTGTGAAAGCAGGGCAGAAGTTCTGCGATTCAGCAAACTCAGCGTGGCATGGCAGAGCATCCGTCACACTCCTGCCAGACAGTGCACAGCATCCTGCTGTCTTTTTGACTCCTGGCTTATCATCTCCCACTGAGCAAAGGCAGAGAGCAGCCGAATTTAATCTGACAGCTTCCACTGCCACAAGCACCTTTCGCATCATTTACGTTATATGATAATAATACAGAAACCCTGAAAAAAACAAAGCCTTCAAATTATCATCTCAGAAATCACACACATTTGGACACAAACTTGCTGAGGGTGTGGATGTGTGGAAGCTTCATTTCTTATCTATTATGTATTGTTGAAGAAATCTGAAGCACTCAGGAAGGGCATAATTTAGAAAGCCTTTAATATCTCATGACTGTTCAATCACAGTTACAGGTAAAAAGCAGGCTTATGTGTTTTTAGCCATTAAGGCCTTCATCAGGGCAAGTCAAAATGGATCTTAACAAGTGGTAATGGTATGATCAGTATAGTCAGGTGAGTGGTTATGTGGACCGGTAAAGATATGTGATAGACTAATTCATTTTTTCTTATTTCACGTTCACTGTTATCCTGTCAGGGTCCCGGAGTCAATCCTGGGAACACAGGGTGCAAGGTATGGATAGTCCCTGAATGGAATACCAGTCCATTGCAGAGAATCACACACATACACTTGCCCACTCGTTCACACCTAGGAGCAGTTTAGAGTAGCCAATCAACATACAGTCATGCTTTTATGAAGAACATGCGAAATTCCACGAAGCCAGTAACTGCACCTCAGGAACAATCCCAGGACCATTTCTCTTCAAAGAGCAATGCTGCCCTTCCATATAATGCCTTATCTGTTTCTTTTATATGTAATATAGTTTGCTATGTTTAAATTAGGCATTTTCCCCCCCACACTAAATTATTTATACAGTTTAACAAAGTCCTTAATATCACTGAACTTAATTGATATTCAGGGTTTCCATTTGAGGAGGGATTCATTGGGAATACTATAGTTTGGAAATGTAAACTAGCATGTGTTTGCTGGTATGTTAATTTTTGTTTTCAAATTTAAAAGCTTTACTGCCAAAAATATTACTTTATTATCTTGTTGTAAACAGTGACAATGTAGAAAAACAGCAAACCCAAATGTTCGTAGGACAGAAATTTAATTCATTAGTTAATTAGTTAATTAACTAATTAAACCATTCATTCATTCAGTTATTCCAATTCTGAAAACATTGTACATAAGGCATGGGTACAGATGCCAGTCCAGTTCAAGGGACTGACTGGGATATACTGTACCTATGGTCTCTAAGCGTTGTCAGTCCACCTACCAGCATGTTTTTAGGAGTCAGAAAGAAACCAGAGAATCTGGAGAAAAGCCAAAATGACATGGGGAAACAACATACAGACAGATAGTAGCCTGAGCTTGGTATCAACCGTAGAGCTGTGAGATGCCAATGCTACCTGCTGGTCACCATGATTCTCTTAAGAGCAAACAGATCTCGTGTTGAACTGGTAATGTATTAAGTGAATGTATTTTTTGTAGGGTTACCACATTTATCTATCTCAATTTGGTCATTCACATATTCCAATCCAATGGCTAGCCACTTTATACTACACACCAGCTACCAACTAGGGCAGGGATGTCCAATCTTATCCACAAAGGGCCGGGGTGGGTGAGGTTTTTCATTCCAACCGAGGAGAAGCCACACCTGAGTCTACTGAAAGCCAAGATCAGTTGATTAAACAGGTGGATTCAGGTCTTGCCCCTGCATTGATTGAAATGAAAACCTGCACCCACATCGGCCCTTTGCGGATAAGATTGGACATCCCTGAGCTAGGGAATGTGAAGACTAGCTGCAAGACACATGAAGCCAGCTACTCATCTTTTCAAACTGCTTCTCATGCTGTTCCTACACGCAGTGTAACACACAGAAAAGAAAGTAGTATCAGCTTGCTTCTATATACACAAGTGCACAGATGCCCATGATTGACTAGTGTCTCTCTGAATGACAGGAGAGAGAGAGTATACTGTGCCTCACACCAGTGATCATGATAAATGACACTATATTGGACTCCTAACCACAGATCTTCAGGATTCAAACTCCTGGCAATAGGCCAAATACTAACCTATAGATAAAATGGTATCTATTCCATATAAAATGGATAGAGCTCTCCCACCTTCTGAAATTCCAATTTTTAAAACATACATGAAATGCAGTTACAAAATAACTTGAATAAATGAATCTAGTCTCTTCTTCAGGGAGAAAAAAAATCATTATGACTGTAATTTTATAGATTTCACATTACACCATGCTACATAACTTCCCGGTCTCGTGGGCAGTTTTTTATAGTGCCCATATCCTTAAACCCTAAACTTAAATTTAGTGAGCAGCTGCCCTATCTAATCCTGAGCCACCCTTAAAATACCCGGTGCTAGCAGAGAAGTGACACCAGCATCTCCTGTGGGTGAGATTCCACTGAAATGGAAATATGGAAGTGCGTAGAGACAAGGATGACATTTTTGGACAAGCAGACTATTTAAAGAGTGGCGTGTGTTACTCCAGCCTGGCTGACGGATGTGTTCACAGTTTCCAGTGGGTGTGGAAATGGCATCAGACCCACAACAGAATGAAGCCGACCTTGTCAGCACAATGGCATTATATAATGATTAAAAAGCATGAAAGGATTAATACATTTCTGTGTAATGGCCTAAAGTCTACTCAATTCATTTAGCCCTCTACAGGATTTAGAGATAAGAAGACAGACTTAATGCTGGGAGAGTAAAGATGGACGATGATGGATGAGACTATCCCTCTTACAGTTGTGTAAGATAATATTTCTCTGTATATGAAGAGACAGGGAAATATTCATTCACCTTGCTCTGTGTTGACAGTCTCGTATAAATTACCAGCTCGGTTCACAGCGCTGACACTGCCGGTACCACGCAGCCAGGAATTAATAAGTGCTAGAAGGGGCAGAGAAGAGAAGAGCTGCTGCTGGAAGAGATCAATAAGAAAAAAAAGGTCAAGTGAAGTGGCTGAACTGCTGTTTGGGAGTTCGGTAAAGAGTTCTGTTTTTACGCAGGCTGCCAAGATGCTAACAGGAAACACAATGTAAAGTATAGCTTGAATCTTTACCAGGAAAAATATACCAGAATAAATATAATAGGATGCCATTATTAAAACTCCCACACTGAAGTTTTCTTATTAACTTTCTTTCCTCTTTATACTGGCTCAGCATCTTGTCTGCTTTCTTTTCCCAGTAGCAGAATCTTCTACTCTCAGCAGCACACACTGTTTTCATCCCTCAAGCATCATTCTGGACCGACGTGTGTCTACAACAGCCCATTTCTGTGGGAGGCTCTGACAGAAATCACAGCTGTCTTTCTGAAATCTGTATTTCCAGTTCCAAGTGGAGGAGGCAGATCCTTCTGTCAGTACAGAATGGACAAAGCTGATGTGTCCAGAGGCAGAGTTGGTTTTTAATGAGAGTACCTGGGCCAGGAGAGCTTTAGTGCACATATCTCTCAGTTTTACGCAGAAGGTGTCTGGAAGACATCCAACTCTCCTTCTGTTGTTAACTTCACCCACTGATCACATGACTGGATATTAGATAATAAGGTTACAGATACTTGGGCTCGGCTAGCGGCTTTTCTCCTAACTCAGTGGCAATTGATGCATTTCACGTTTAATGGAGACACTGGTCAGTACCTCATCAGTTTTAAGTAGGGTGGCCAAGTGAAAACAGAGGCTTGATTGACTGCAAATTCCCATGCTAACTCAGCACACTTAATCTATGATATATAATATAAAATCTATAATAATTTGAATGCCAACAGACTCACGGATATGCAAATTAGCACCCACTGTACTGTGGTGCGGCGATGCTCTAGTATTAACGATAAACTTATTATGAATAAAAACTCATGATTAGTTACACTAAAATAGCCTGGTAACTCAGTATGCTAAATATTCTTACTTTTAAACACAGCACATTAGCATCATATTGTTTAGAAAAAATCCCTCCCTCTCCACATTTATGAAAAGATACAATGGGTTTCAGAGGATAAAAGGTAAAAGCAATGCTAAGTTTAAAGAAGAAATAACAACAACAGACTCATCATATATATATATATATATATATATATATATATATATATATATATATATATATATATATATATATGTATATAGATGTTGGATATTGTCTGATTTCCATCCCATGAAGATGCTGTTTAACTATTTTGGCTAGCTTGAGAAACTAAGCTATGCTAGCAATCATTTACATGCTGCTGACTAGGCCATAGCGCTGATCTTTACTCAATCCTGTATTGGTAGAAAAATGGAGCTACCACATCTGATAAAGTAATATCAGAGGAAGTATTTCATTTACTGTAAGCAGTTTCCTGCTCTGATATGTGTGATGATAAAAAAAATGACAGAAAATTAGCTAGTAGTTAGCAAAAAAGTAGCTTAAAAAAACATGGTTTAAAAGTACATTTTAGCAAAATAACTGTTACAGTGTGACAAATCAGGTTCTGATTTGATTTAAAGTTTGTTCCATATCTATCTATCTATCTATCTATCTATCTATCTATCTATCTATCTATCTATCTATCTATCTATCTATCTATCAATACGAGGAATTTACGAGCATACGCTAGTGAATTCTTTGTCCCATTATTTAGTGCCAAACAGGCTGAGGCTGTGCACCATGTCCTCATTGTGTGTGTTTTGTTTCGGTCACATGCCAAAATAGCACTGACCCCTGCAACAGAGCTGCCTATACAGAGCACCGAAGGTCTCTCACCCTAAGTGGCCTAGTCTCTATGGGGCCATATGGGGGGTGGGAGACAGAGAAAACTCTCCAGGGATTGCTGGTAGGGGCTTTCGTGGATCTGTGTGAACTTGTGTATACTTGATAACAGAGGGCTTGCCCCTGACTGCTGTGTGCTACGGTGGAGAAAAGAGACGTGAAAGGAAGCGCCAATGCAGAGGCGTCAATTGAAGTGACAGAAGTGGGCTTTTATGGAGGTCAGGGATCAATGGTTTTAAAATCCAAGCATCAAAGCCTCTCAATCCGTGCACAGCTCTAATCGAACACACATGCAGTCCATATGGAGAAGTTCCCAGTCTGTTAAGCTGGATCTGGTTACATTATGGTGGGGAAATTATTGGGAAGAAAAATGCTTAGAAGAATATTTAGAAGTTGTTCATTATGCACCTGTCACAAATAAAAGTATGCTTGTTAACCATCAAAGCTCCATCCGTAAGAGAACTATTATAACATTCATTATAGTGCCTCATATAAGTATTCCACCTAAAGACCTGGTGAGATCTGCAGGAAATGTGTTTTCACTCGTGAACCCGTGAATTGAACCTGATAGTCTCAAACAAAATGAAGATGTTCTCTACAGCAAAGTAACAGCACCACACAAGAAAGCAGCATGATAATTGCTAGGATTCAGATTTCCTCATTTCTCAGCCGTTTTTCCCATTTATAAAACCGGCTACACACCTCCAACAGGAGCAAACCTTTCCAAAGATAAGATAAGCAATAAAAACCACTCAGGCATGGGAATGTGAACTATTATAGAGGCAGGTGAGATATGCTTTGTATTACACAGGAACAAGAAATTGAGGCAAATCCAGGAATTTAGGGGAGTTTTTTCATTGCCACTGTTGCATCTGGCTTGCTCATTAAGGATACATTTAATTTTAAAATGTATAATGTTTATATAAATTTATAAAGCTTTTAAGAAAGGCAATTCTTAAAAGTACTACACAAATAAAATTGAATTGAATATTAGAGAATTATGCAAAATTTGAAGTCTCAAAAATGCCACACATTTCCAAGGTCCCTGGTTCAATCCTAAACTAGCGCTACTATCCTGGTGGAGTTTCTTTCTCGTACGTCAGTGTTGGTCATCTCTTAACTAGGTGATTTGGAAAGGATCAGTTGCCCCTAGGTGTGAATGTGTGTGCATGATACCCAGTGAGAACTGGCATCCCTTCCAGAGTATACTGCTGCCTCACACCCAGTGTTCCTAAGATTGACTTTGGATTAATCACAACCCTGACCGGGGTAAATCAGTTACTGAAAGTGAGTGAGATTGTGGCTATTTTTCTCTTTTATATACCAAATTTAAAAGTGCTGAAATTAACTAAATAATTATGCTGCACAATAGTTGAATTAAGGGATACACTCTCTTTCTTGGTGGCATTTACACAGATCAGGAATAACATTATGACCACTGACAGATGAAGTGAATAAAAATGATTATCTCCTTATCATGGCACCTGTTAGTGGGTGGGATATATTAGGCAGCAAGTGAATATTTTGTCCTCAAAGTTAATGTCAGAAGCAGGAAAAATGGGCAAGCGTAAGGATTTGAGCGAGTTTGACAAGGGCCAAATTGTGATGGCTAGACGACTGGATCAGAGCATCTCCAAAACTGCAGCTCTTGTGGGGTGTTCCCCGGTTAATAAAAAAAATAAGTCCTGTAAGTATCTAAGTAAGGCCCCACCTCACAACTTACATGACTTAAAGGAGCTGCTGCTAACATCTTGGTGCCAGATACCACAGCAAGGATCTAGTGGAGTCAATGCTTAGATGGGTCAGGGCTGTTTTAGCAGCAAAAGGGGGACCAACACAATATTAGGCAGGTGGTTATAATGTTATGCCTGATCAGGGTATTCATCCTTCAGTTCGATGTTCCAGATATGTTTAAAATATCGTAAGAATAGAGATTATAAATCCAAAGCTAGCATACCATAGCATATCATCATGTTACTGACAATAATGTAGAGTAATTTAAACTAAGATACACAGATAATCTGTGTTCGTTTAAGGTCATATTTGCTAAGGAACATGCTAATTCAAAACTGTGTAATGCTTTTTCATGTTCTTGCTAAAGCTCAGAATCAACTTAAAAAGCTTGAGGGCATCCTGCCTTCATGTAACTTAAAATAAAATGATATTAATACCACATTATACCATGCTGCAGTACTAACACTTTCTCCCTCCCTTTCCCTTCTTCTCTCCTTTCTCACTCTGTGTCAACCTCACAGACAAACACACGCACAAGGACCAAAATAAACCAGCTATTTTGAAGACGCTGTGCAGTGCATGCAAAGAGACAGAGAGAAAAATAAAATTCCTGCATGGCAGCAGGAAGGTGGCAGAGAGGAATTAGTGGAACAGCACAGAAGCTTTAGCTGGGCTTGTATTTCCTTTAATAACATTATTTACCCAATCCTTAAATCCCATCGACTCTACTGAGTGAATACACTCTGAACAGGAGGAACTTAAGGTTTCAAGTTCTCCCTCCCTCACACAGTCAATGAGGGGAGAGATTTTTAAGCACCAGAAACATCTCTTTGAAGTCGGCTGTGTTGAGACGCTATGTGAGAGTTGTTACCTTTAGTTTTTTCACCGTACACAGGAGTCAAAAGTAAAAAGATAATAAATATTACAGATAGGGAAAGCTTATTCTGGCAACTTCCTCCACTCTGACCTGTGAGAAGATCCTTCTGTCTGATTTTTCCTGTAGAAACATGCCTGCCTGGATATATACCTTTTCTCTTGAAGTATTTCTTTTCTGTCCAACATTGTCTGTCCTTTGATTTTCTATAAAGTAGCCACAATAAGCTCACTATTCTGTAGGAATCTGAGGAAGGCTTATACACACACTTTCTGAGCCAGTTCATGTATTGCCAGAAGGGAACAAATACCCTTTGTGTTGAGTGGATAACTTACCGAAGACATGCCCAGAGCTGTCCACTTATTGTGCATTAGTCTGCCCTATGTAATTAATTAAAAACAGATATTATGATAGACCTTGAATTTATCGGATAGATAATGCCATGTTTTAAATAATATCGTTTGAACAACTTTTATTGCTGGATTACGTGTATGGAAAATTTGTTTGTGTAGTTTTCATAGTAGAACGATGGTACTTGAAACTATATTTCAGCCAAATGTAACAAACAAATCAGATCCTATTCAGTATGCATTTATACAGTTTGTTCATTAAAACCCACTGTTGTTTCTCTGCTCAAATATTGAGGTTCTGTTCGGATTATGCCTAAACATACAAGGCAACTATCTTAGAAAGAAAGTATACAGTTTTTAAAAGAAATGATAAACCTAAAAGCCTTAAGGGTTTCCTTTATCATCCCTCTGGGGAAGTGGTTTAAGAGGTTTTTTTATATGTAAAACTCTACAACAGCTGGTTTTCCTTTGAACGAGGGTTCCAAGTAGAACTCCTTAAAGAAGCAAACAACCCTACCGTGTATCTGTATATACAGTTCATTCTGTCCTTAGCCCTATGTAAATATATCCTATGCTCTTTGTCCTTTGCTTGTTTTGTATCAGTGAATGGATATTTGCCTAAGGTACTATATTCATTCAATGACCGGGCAGTTTATTTTCATGAAACATATATTCCATTAACTTTTATACATCAGTTAGCACAGCGTCATCTGAGAAATAAAAGCCAGACATTCTAAAATGATCCAAAATGTTTGTGTCTCCTGGATGAATTGATTGGGAGCTGGTGGTTACATTAGCACTGAGAGGCATCACAGGAACAAATCTGATCCAAACCACACTGGGTAATGGTTGCTAATATGCACTTCACAAGAATTCGTGGGTTATAATGTATGAGTCTCGTACAGATAAGAATAGTTGGACCAGTGCAAAGGTTGTGAGAGCCATAAACCATCCAGAAAACAATGTGAAGTACTGGTTATTTTTATTGATTTCTTTTACATATTCTCACTTAAATGCCTTTCTGCTGTTCTCCTGTCTTTATCTCCAATGAAAACTCATAAACGAATGAATTAATTTGACCTATAATAGCGGTAGATCCTCCAGATTGCTAGTTATCATGTTAGTTTTATTACTTCCTTGTAATATTAAAGCAGGTCAGTGTTATTTCTCATTACAAGACTGTGCCGGCATATCTGTAGCAAACCATTGTTTATTCAGTGATTATATTGTTGTATAAAAGGCCAGGAACTATAATAGTCCTGGCTAACAAATGTTAAAATTATAGCAGGCCATGTGAGCAAGGCGAAAGAGGGCAAAGCACCAAAGGTTTGTTGTTATTTCAGTTTAGAAGCATGGATGGTTAGTCAGGATTTAAGCACACACATTTACACCAGGGGATCATTTAAAATGGCCAATCGAACTGCCAGCATGTTGCTGGGAGGAAGGAAGAACGTTGCTCAGGATTAACCTAAGCTCAGGACTGGACTGTGGACCCTGAAACTGTGAGGCAGCAACACTCCCTGCTTCACCACCATGCCAGTCATAATGCCGGCCAAAATGTTTTTACAAAATAACTGATTTGTGTCTTGATGCAAAATGAATTCTCATATTTTTATAGTTCTGATTCATATTCAACATACTTAATAATTAAGGTCAGCAAATAAAGACATTTTTCATAATTATAATTTGGGGTCACAGAAAAAGCAGGTAGCTTTTTGGTGGGGAAAGGGATGTACTAAAATGTAAGACAAAATGATTTTGGATAATTTGAGGTCAATTGTTCTGGCAATTAGGGCAGCATCCCACCCTGTACCCTCCATGTGGCCACGCCCCTTACACCGGATAGATGTCGGTGTAACACATCTAAATATATTGCCAAACGTAGTAGGTCTGTGACAACAGGGTGACATCGCAGCTTGATAAACAGGCCACTGTGACCGTGGTGTCGCAGAAAAAAAGGAAAAAGGTTGATTATTAAATATTTGCTGCGAGTCTGGTTTTAGTCAGTCGTATATCAGCTCGTGCACTGACAATAACAGGCGTGACGTCACTCACGCGCAGCGCTCTCTGAGAGAGAGAGAGAGAGAGAGAGAGAAAGCGCGAGCGCGAGCGCAGTGACTGGAGAGACAGAGCTGCGCGGCAGCCATCTTACAGCTTTTCACCGTCCACCGATCTACATCTCCTGGATTTTTATTTAACGACGGCGAGGTGTACGAGGAGGAAGGGGGAGGAAGCGCCTCTTTTTCAGCTCCTTTTTGGTCATTTGAAGCAAAACTGCGGGATGAGGAACGGCAGGTCCAAGCCTCTGTGCTCAGCGGACGGACTCCTCCTGCTGCTGCTGCTCGGACTGTTATGCGCGGCGGAGGCAGCCAAAGGTGAGCTTTAATCCGATGAGATTTATTTATTCCCCAGACGAGGGCTAAATCTTTCCAAATATGATGTCTAAATGGTCTAAACGCCGCCTTATTAAAAGAAAAAGACGGCGTGAAGCGGCGCGGACCCGGAGAGTGAGAGATGGATATGGTGCCTGACTGTTTTTTTTGCAGTAGTTTACCAAGATTTAAAGCTCTATACAGGACACTATCACCGTTTTGTTTTGTTTTTAAATATGTCCACTTCCAGTGTTTTCCCCCGTGTACTTGTTTAATGGGCAGGTTATTGAAGTGTCCGTCCTAATCAGTGTGACGCCAATCTGCGCCGCCAACACCCTGCGCTCGAGCTGCTCTCTCTTTGTACACGCGCAAACCACACTGTCGCATCTTTTCTATAATATATCCTTCATATCGAGTGTGTCTGTGTTTGCTATCCTTTATGTCATGTTCTGACTCATAACATAATGTCTTTTTCGGGTCGAGCGGTCTTATTAATAAAACGCACATAACATTGCGCACCCGTTGAGGGGGAAATCCTCTACGCATTGCAGATCCTGTGATCAGGTATTGTAAAGGATTGATAAAAGTTACTTTGTCATGATGATGATGCTGATGATGGTGATTGAAAAAGTCTGATTTTTTTCTTGGAGGCCTTGGTTGCAGGTGCACAGGCATCAACAAACCCAGCAGTAGTCAGGACTTCATCATCATCATCATCATCATCAATCCATCTAGTGCTGTAACACTGCATTACATTTTTGCTGCTTGAATCCTACAATTATAAATTGGGATTAGAAAAAAAGGATGTTAAAACTCCTCCATATTACTGGGGGTGAAACACCGAAGCATACACAATTGATGTTTTGCACTGCATCATGTACCTATACGATATACTGTTAAATCTTCACAATATAAATGTCCAATAATGTATTCTATTTAAATAAAGATCATGATTCCAGGTAAAAGGTACAAATGTAAAAGTATGACCTACACATCCATCCATCTATGCATTCTTATTTATTTATATATATATATATATATATATATATATATATATATATATATATATATATATATATATATATATATATATATATATAGCACCCTTTCAAAGCTGAACAATTTTCTTGGTATGACAAAATCTGCACATTGGGTGGTTTATTTTACCCTGACAGTCAGGACGTCCTCATACTACTGCTGAATCATTGCACAAGATACAATGCACTTTTAAATACTGAAACTCACAGTTTTTCCTTCTTTCGACACAAAAGCTGCAGCACATGTCATCGAAACGTTACATAGGGGTTCAACATGTCAAATTAATATAATATATGGCCCGGACATAGCACGTTTCACATTACCTAAGCCAATTAGAGAACAGGGAACACGGTTTTGACCCAGACCCATTGGCACAGCTTGCTGAGGAATGGGTTGAAGGGTGACAATAATCGTCAAGCATAATGTAGTTGCCATGTGCGGCAGCTGGGAATGCACAACCAGAGGCCAGCAGTCAGGAAACTGGATAAAAGCTGGATTGTGGTGTGGTCCTGTCATGGCACTGGTGTGGAATAAGCTTTACAGCATGCCATGATCTTCCTGGGATATTTTCATACAGGATGTTTTTAAATGTCAGATTTATTCTTCCTGCCTAAAAGAAAGATGAAGGTCACAATGTAGGCTTTGCGTAGGCTTAGTGATATCGACCGAGAGCACGGTTTAAAAACATGCAGGGAGGAAAATATTTTATTCTTACATTAAAGCAGACAGTAAAAGTATGTTGAAATGTCTTAAATATCTCTCTTGTTCACTTGTTCATCTTAAATTGTTTCCTATTGCAGAGACTCATGGCTTACAAAATGGATTACATGGAAACAGAACTTATGTAGTATTTATTTGCCGTTCGATTTTCAGTGCCGATGATAAATATTATAAACTATACTATAAATGCTTTAAACATTTATGCTATAAGCTTTCATATTTGCTAAATTTTTGTTTTCTAGTCCTTACACCCATCATAAATCAGTCCATTCAGCAAAAATGTAAAAAGTAATTCGCATATTTATTTGAAATGGAGTAATTTCTATTGACTGTTAACCCTAGCTATCAGAAACAGATAAAATATATAGAGATCTCAAAAAGTTAATGGACTCGCACACTTGAATAATCATCCTGTTTTTGGTTGTACACCAATTCTTAGCCTCTGCTCAGACATCAGAATCCTCTACTAGGTTTTGCTATCTGTTGTGCTTGGTGAAAGGATATACTACCCTTGATGGCTTTCACAGAAAGTGTTTAACTAAAGCTGTTTGTCGCGGCACACCTGCTCCCTTTCCCAACTGTTATCACTGGAGGAGCACGTGAACCCAGATCCAGGCCTGCCACCAGGTTTCCTCTCGTGTTGTGTAGCTGTTTTCTTCTACCAGTCCCGCCCTTGCTGTTTGTTCGTTCTGTGTAGACATGCTGAAAAATAATCTTTACCAGCCACAAAAGACTGTCTGTGTAGCGTATTATTCAGGACCTCGTTTTTTTTTTTTTTTTTGTTAATGCAAGAAGCCGATGCTTTTTGTGATGGTATACTTTTTCATAGCGCTTTGAAAAGAGCATTGTTCCTCCGCCACCCTACTGAGAGTACAGGCAGTACCCTAGGTAGTGAAGATCAACAAAAATATACAGCATGCAGACGAACAGGATTTATGTTTTTTCCCCACCGGCCGTGGCATACTTATGATTATAATATGATTTATAACAGCATTACTGTACAGAGTATTAGGTGCCAGCTGATACACATGGGTGTTTGTTGAATTAATCAGTCGCATGACTAATTTCTTAATCATGTTCAGTGACGGCTGGTCACGATATTTAATTAGCAAGCTTCTCCCTGTCATAAACTATCGATGTTACTATTATGAACCCTTCGTGGTTAGCACATGGCGTCTCAATGTGGGCACAGAAACTATTACGCGTACATCTAGCGTTTCAGGTCCGAATAACAAACACGGTAAGCTGAAAAGCTGCACTTCCTGTTAGTCAGCCCTTTATTTAAAACCACAGGACTCCTAGTTTCTTCTCTAAAGGCTTTTTGAAAAATCAGTGAATAAGAAACATTCATTGCCCAGTTGTATTTCACGACCGCTTTGACATGCCGGTGATGTGTCAGCAAGGCAGACATGAAAAAATATAACCACACAGAACTGGGGAGTTTAATGCTGTGCAATCAACAACAATAGTCTACAGTCTGGGCTGGAAAGAAATCAGCCCCACTCTGTTACAGACCATGCTGTGTAAATAATTACACCCTTGGTCCCGCTGTTTTAGATTCTACAATAGTATTTTATTTGTAGATATAAATAATCTTCTTTAAGACATTTGGTACAGATAAGTTGATGTGAGGCGCCAAAAATTAAGGCTCAAGTTATACCAGTCGTCACGGATCCTTTTTCTGGCATAAAATGTTGATTTTGGATTGGAATTTAATGGCCAAATGCAAAAAATATCACATTTGAAGACATTTTTGTGATACATGATAGGTCTACGGATATGTAGATTTGCTAAAAAAATAAATAAATAAAACAATTCAGGGAAAACCACATTTTTAAAAATAAATCTTTAAAACTAATTTGATGAAACTTTTAATTAACATCTGTAAAATAATCTCCTCTTCGTTAATAATGAAGAGAGTATTAATTAAGAGAGAACTGATAATGTCTTTAAAAGAATTAAAGAGGTCAAAAAATTGAACAACAAAACTGAGTCTAGGCTTTTAAATAGTTATTATAAATAAATAAAATAATAATAAAATAAATATTACTTAAAAAGATATAGGGATATCTTAGAAAAGTTTACTGTGCTGTAATTTTTTTATGTATATTGTCATCATATGACCCACTTTTAAGACATAAGAATGCCACCGTTTAGCTTTTTGTAGCCGAGCTCTTCCTCTGTTGATAATAAGCTTATTTATATTTGTATATATCAGTAAGGACGTCTGCATCATGCATGGGCAGGCTGCATAGATTTTACACATCTAGAGACTTTTCCCTTTTGTTTATATCATGATAATGAATATTAAATTAACATCCTGGATTGAACTGTGCATTATTTCACACCATGTATTCCAGAGTTACTGTTTTGTTTATGAGAGCTGAGGAATCAAGAGTATTGACACAAGTGCCAAAAATTTCATGACAAAGTTTCACTAACATTAACATTTTTTATCATTTATTTATATGATATTTATCAAACCATTTATATGTTTGTTAAACATGACATAAAAACTAGACCAATTTCAGTGAGTGTATATTTTATTATGCATCCTTATGTAAATCGTATAAAAGATTAAGTATAAAGATACTAGGTTTAGAGCGTTCCTGCTGGAGCAACTGATTTAAGTCAATAGAAATTTCCCTCAGGAAGGAACATCTAGGAGATTATTTTAGATAAGTTCATAGAAAATATCCCTCAAACAGCAGTGTTTCAAAAAACCCTAATATTGGCCTGATCTATGGCCATTTTTTAAAAAATTGAACCATAGTTTATCAGTATCTTTTCCAGAATATTCACCCAGCTCTTAAGCAGTGCAGAACTTTTTTCCCCAACTTTGCTATAAACAGCTTCATAGTCAGCACTTGTGCCCTCGAGGCAGACTCTTTGCCTGTCTCAGCAGCTCGCACTCAATGAGGACGCGTCACACCATGCGGCTTCTCTTCCACGCGGCATGATGGGTAATGCCAAAGCATCCCAGCTGCAGATATCAACAGCCCAAGTGCCAATCAAGTATTCATGATGCGGTTCTGCTTCGCTGAAGGTACCCTTAATAACACCTTGCAGTTTCTCCTACGTCATTCATAATCCAAATATAAGCCAAAGGCTGCTTGTTAGACCTCGCTCGGCAATGCGGGGGTGGGGGTGTGGGGGGGTGAAATGTGCCTCGATACTGCATAGAAATAGCTAAATATGGGAGGCATTACACCTTCCTAAAGCAATCACAATTTACTGAAACACTTGGCAGTTTTGGGAAATGTAGATGTGAGTGAAATTCAGATTTCACTGGCAGTTTTGGGAAATGTAGATGTGAGTGAAATTCAGATTTCACTGGCAGTTTTGGGAAATGTAGATGTGAGTGAAATTCAGATTTCACTGGCAGTTTTGGGAAATGTAGATGTGAGTGAAATTCAGATTTCACAAGTAGTGTTCACAAGATTCACTAACGTGTGACCATTATGAAAAGAAAGCTTTTTTTCCCCCTCTGGAAAGTTTAAAATATATCTTAAACTACATACAGCGATTAAAGGGTAGAGTCATCTAGCTGAAATTAAAATACTTTCATATCTAACAGATAAATTGAGATATTTAGAGCTATTAATTTGACCTAAATCTTTATCAGGGTAAATAAACTTTTGATAATAGCTCTAAATAATGTTTCCCCCCCCCCTCCTCCTCCTCATAGTAAACTGGTGAATATCGCATCTGCATATGTCAAACACAGTGCACCATTTTTTTCCTGCTCTATTTATCTCAGGGTTGAAACTGCAGAACAAAGGGCTTCTTGACCTGGAGTTCAAGTCTGCGTGCCGGAACGAACACGTCACTGTGGTCCCGCTGCTGGTAGCATATTAACTCGGATGTTCGGCATGCATTCTGATCTAAATCCCGAATTCCAGAGATGAGGCAGGCGGTGCAGGCGTCATAACATCCATCAGCTGGTTTAAAAGCTGGCGATTGCTTTGCCAACCTTCGGTCTATAATTTCTTGATTAATGAAATCTATTTCGGTCCGATTTGACCAATGACTGGGTCAATACTGGTTACGACTGGGTCATGTCTGGGTTATGAATGGATCATTTATGGTTGAATATTATTAAGTGTACGAAGTGTAATTGATTTTTTTTTTTTAAAACACAAAAATCAATGTTAACGCCACGGACATCACGAATCAGCTAGTCTCATTAACAGAATGATTGTTTTGTGTTGTGGAGTTTGCCGAAAGGAGGCTTAAAGCAGGAACGCTTAATGCATCAGCGCTAATGGCATGTGCTTTGCATAATGACTTGCATTTTAGTGTGTTTTTATTCACTGAGTCTAAGTAGGAAATGCAGAGAATTTCTCATTAGGCTAATGGTGAAACCTTATTGATGAAACGTTATAGGAGGGTACTGTAACTAATACGCACTTTCGGCTGAAATCACAGTGCGTGCTTTGAGCCTGTCTGACCCGTGTGTCTCGAGAGAGATATTTTTGTTTCGGGAAACGCGTCCCTTTGCCAGTCCGTGCCCTAGTGCGTCAGAAGTGCCGACTCTATGGGAACAGGTAACCAGAGAGCCATTAGCTACAACTAAGAGCTGTGTGTGTGTGTTTCAGCCACAGGTGGGCTCAAAGCAAGCTCTGTGCTGTGTGGCCTTCTCTCTCGCACTTCACTCTCACTGGCTCTTTGTGTGGCTCTCGTCGAGCCCAGATTGAGCCCCATTCACGACCGCCCTGCCCCCAACCCTCCTAAAAAACGCCTTTGCCTTGTTGTCTGTGTTGTGATTGCTGCAGTGGACAAACAGACTGTTCTTTGAGCACATAGGAACCCCCTGCCTAGCGTTCTGGGGCCAACAGTTCTGTCCGTGTGAAGGAGTTTTGGCTTGTCGCCCCATTTCCAGGTTTGTCTCTGAACAGTCAGCGCTCTGTGACTGAGAATTGCAACCATTTCTTCATCCAAACGCAAACACTTAAGCGTGGCCGTCCGCTTTAAATCAGTTACCCGCTTACATCCTGGCTGTTGGCGCTGCGCTTTTGCCTTCAGAGTGGAAACTTGAGAGATGTCTTATGATCCGACTAATTATCAATTCTTCGTGTGGGCCTTGAACAAACTTCTTATTTGAAAAGAAAACGAAAATCATCGTGGGTGTTGAACCATGTAGCACAACTTGCTCATCAGATAGTCATGTAACCTTCTGGAGGCATGATCAGTGTGGGAAGAGTGATTTTTATTTATTTATTTATTTACTTATTTTTCTTTCCGGCATACATAAGAAATTTTGAGTCGAGTTTCTGTAGTAGTAAAGACTTGGCTGACTCATGTGTATATGGAGTCTGAAAGATCTCCTCCTGAAGACGGGCTGTCATTGAGCTGCCCTGAGTGCTTTGTGTGCAAGTAGCTCTTTGTAACGCTAGATTTGAATGTCCTATTGTGCTTCGTTTATTCTCATGGGAACCCGAGAAAGACGTCGAACCACAGTTACAAATTTGCCTCGAATAGAGAGTTTCTTTGTCAAACCCTTTAACTATAGTGCACTGCCACCAACATGCAAATTCCATATGCTTCCTCAGTATGTCAAGGTGCGGATCACCGGGTACCTTTTTTTTTTTAAAGTCTTGCCGCAGACAGAATTGGAGTCGTGATTGCAGAGCTCTCAGCTCTTGGTGTGAACTCGGAGACATAGTCGGCGCTAATTGGCTGCGGTTGCTGTAGCTCATGCTATGAGTATGATGAGTGTCACAACACTGCGCTGTTCTGGCCAGAAATAACCATAAGCAGGCCATAACGAAGCCGCTTAAAACCGCCACAGACACCGGAATCTCATTCTCAATGCGACCCACAATCCTCCATTAATAATGCAGAGTTTCTGCACAAAATGGAAGTGGAGCTGATCGACTTTGCGATACGTTGTCCTTCTACAAGGACGTTTACGTGTGGAACGGGGTTTTAACAAAAAAATTACCGGTCAAATGGATGATACGAAGTATTAACACTTCATTACTTAAGAACATATAAATACTACCTAATTACAATAATACAGCTCTGGAAAAAAATAAGAGACCACTGCAAAATAATGAGTTTGTTTTCTAAATAACATTAAGAAGTCAGTATTTGGCGGAATAACCCTGTTTTGCATGTGTTTTGGCTCCATGCTCTCCACCAGTTTTTCACATTGCTGTTGGGGAACTTTATACCACTCTTTTTGCAAAAAAGCAAACAGCTCAGCTTTGCTTGATGGTTTGTGATCATCCATCTTCCTCTTGATGACATTCCAGAGGTTTTCAATAGGGTTCAAATCTGGAGATTGGGCAGTGGTCTCTTAGTTTTTTCCAGAGCTGTATATGCAATCGGTGTACATAGAACGTACATAATAATACAATCTATGTACAAAATGCATGCAATGTATTTGGCATTATATTTACAACAACACTGATATTGTAGGATGCAGCATGTGCAAAAGATTTCAGGTACATTCGAGAAAATGCTTCAACGGGGTTGTCGGATTGTGGGACTCGGTTCAAATGAAGACTCGGCAATGACGAAAGGAAAAAGCTAGCTGTTTATTCTCTGCTTTAAAGGCAAACGAAGGTAAATGGCTCTAGTTAAAACTTGTAACTGCTCTGGGGGAAAAATGAATAATCACTATAAAATGTTTATTTCTTGCCATGAACTGGTTACTAATGTTTAAACATTCTAAGGTAACTGCAATTCACTTTCATAGGAGTTGTCCTGTTATGGATGGACTTTTGTAATGAGTTGTATGCAGGAAATGATTGTAGTTGAATGCCCTGTATTACATCTTCACACATTACCCATAATTCAGTGGGCAGAAATGGAGCATGTACAAGATGTCAAGTATGAGATTTTTAAGCATGGGGCATGTACAAGATGTGAAGTCAGGATGTTCTTGAATCTTGTTCAGAGTGTTCAGTGCTTTTGAATCATGGGTAAATCAGGTTTAGTGTATAATGATTCCTATAAGTGCCTTTTGGAAAATTACATGCATATCGCATTTAGGGCTCGTAGTTTGTTTATTATTTTGTATTTAATTTGTGAATTGAGAATAAAGTGTCCTAGAAATTCTGTACGGTTATTGAGAATCCGTTTTATAAATATGAATGGTATACTTTTTTATTAAAAAAAACGTGTTTCATATTTAGCTGAAAAGTTTAGAACGCCTTTCAACAGACTCAGATGATTGAACTTAGAAGATGAGATTTCCAAAAAAAATCTACGGCTGCGTAAAATCCGATTTATAACGTTCAAAATAGTGAGTAAAACTTATTGCTGCCTGTGTGACCTCAGACGTCCAAGGAAAAAAAGAATCAGTGTTTTGTATTTTAATTTTATTAGTATCTTGAAGTCTTTGTGTCCGTAGTGCAGCTGTGCTGCGGTTCTTTTCATGAAGAGAGACCAGCGGCCTGACTTTGTAACCTCTGCCTCCTAATTCATCAGTCAACATCATTGTTAACACACACACACATGCACACAAACAGTTAGATTGAAAGGCGGTTACTCTGTGTGGCTACCGGTTGTGGTCTGGTTCAACTAAGGTGCAGGTTAAATTGCCCTACTTGGTTGCAGCAGTTAAAATGTCTCTTGGGTTACATTAATTGTGTCTGCTTCCTATTGTAGATGACTGTAGATAATTCAGATTCAGATAATTCAGGGTTATATGGTCGTTGCTGTAAACATACTGTTATCCACAAAATTCATTAACATTTATTCAGTAATTGCTTTATCCTTAATCAGCAGCCAGGTCATGGGGCCGAACTGCACTCGGGGGAACACACACACACATTCCCACATTCACACTCAGGGGCACTCCAGCATTGCCACTTCACATACTGGTATGTATTTGAGAAATGAATGAGAGGATGCATGTTGGATTGTGTTCGACTATTGGTTGTCATTTTTCATTTTTTTATTTAATTTCCAACTAGGAAAAAACTCCCCTTAACTCAGAATTCCTACTTGGGGAGTTCACCAGGGGACATCAAATCAACATGGCTGTAAACAGCATCAATAGTAAATAAATAAGCTCGTCTGACCTTTAAAATGAGTTAAGGTGTATATAATATTTGCTTTAGGTCAGTCAACCTACAGCCACGTTCGTGTATTAAATCTGTATCATGGACTATACAGGTCTCTATTTTGAATAAGAAAATACACCTTATTCATCATTGTTAGCTGGGACGGACATGGAAGCGTCCATATTCCTCACACTAACTTCCCAAGGTAAGTCTACGCGGACAGTAACCCAAGCTCGAGATCGAACTGGTGACCTTGGAGCTGTGAGGCTTCCATCATGCCCTGTCCACAAATTGCTGACTCCACTTTCAGTAATGAAACGCTTACAATTCATACTGAAGCTATATCATTACCTTCATCACTATAGGTTTAAACATTCACCTCTATTTCCTCCCTGCAAATCAACCTGCTTTTTAATGGAGCGAAAGTAAAACCAGACCAGAGGGATTGAAAAAAATTATTTCTGGCCCAGCCAAGCCTATGCACTTTTGATTAATGGGTTGGGATTTGTTTGTACAGCACTGTTGGATCCTCATGCCTGAAGCTCTTTGTATAGCATATGTGATACACTATTGCAGTTAGTTCAAATTGTGCTAGTTCATGACCTTGCCAGTGAATGAAACAGGAGCATCCTATTATAGGATTAAATGTCTTTGAGCTGACATACCATGGATAGCATGCTGTTCCATAAGCTAGATCTCCCCCATCTCTCTCTCTCTCTCTCTCTCTCTCTCTCTCTCTCTCTCTCTCTATTTCGCCTGCTTTGAGCCTCCTCATTGATTGTATAACACTGCAGTATTTGCTACCGCTCCAGTCTGACAGAATGCAGTGGGCTGAGTGTGTGTCTGCACTGGATAACGCTTGGAAAAGAATGCGTGTCGGACATGTTTCTCACTGCTAGCACTTATCTGAAACCTGGAATGCTGAGGCTAGCCATCAGCGGGTGACTGTAGCGCAGGCTCGTTTCGGATGCCTCCCTACTTCCCTCTGGTCGTCAAGGTTTATTTATCTCAAACACACACTCACACGCCCAGACGCCGACTCACAAACACGCGTGCTGCCTTGCCCTGGATACACAGAAGCCCTCTACATTCAGTCAGTGACTTTGTGCTCAATTTCTTCCTCAAAGACCGCTCCCAGCCACGCGTGTCTCCGTACTCCATCATTAACTGTTAATTTCTGTCTGCAGGCCTCCATGAAGATTTGATGAGGAATAAGTAGGGTGATTTTGTATGTTTAACATGTATTGAAGGCAATCTGGAAATTAAACTACTGAGGGGGCGATGATGATTTGGAAAGGAAATGATAATGATCAAAAGGAAACATTTATGTCTTTGTAACTGAAACTTAAACAGTTCTATTTTCACACTGATGATAAAGCAGTATTGGAATACATTTTTTATTGTAACTGTTGAAATTTAGAAAGTTAAAGCACAATTCTCGATATTTAGAGTGTGCCGTCAAATGCCAGTAAATTTCTAACTCCATTTTCACTCACTGTACAGATTTAGGGTTTTTTTTGTTTTGTTTTTTTTTAATAATTGTTGAATTAAAACCATCTAAGTCATGTTTATGTCTCTGCCCCTGATTCGGAGAAGCATTACCTTTGTGGTCTGGACATCTGTCCAGCTGCTCATACTTATGTCTGTCTCAGATCTGAGATTTGTTAGCTGGATATCTGAGAAACAAACATTTATATGGAATTATCATTGTATCTAGCAGATGAACTGATTTGATTCAGGAATCAATCCAAACATGGTTCAAGATCCCAGCAAGGTCATGTGTCTGGAATTATTTTTCTTCTGTAGAGTCCTTCATGTTGTATATTTTAGGCATACAATATATTATTTTTCCCATATTGCCAACCCCTATTGAATAAATGTAGACGATGTAATGGGTTAAAATGTAAAATAATAAACGTAGTAGTATTTTGTACATAACGCTGTTTATATACATTAATTCTATGATGTGCGATTAACAGTGGAATTAAAGCACTTCATAGTGGATGAGACTTTACCAGGTTAAGCAAACTGAACCGGAAGCTGTGTTATACTGGATAAAACCATCTGGGTGTTCTGATGTTTTCATCTTGACCTTAGCAGTCAAGTGCAATTAGAGTGTGAAGCTCAACTTGCCTAATCAAGCTTCACATCTATGGATGTTTGAGCAATCAGAGCGCATTTAATGAAAGATTTGCTGTAATTTTTCTTTCTTCAGCTCGCACAGCGGGACACACAGCTGTGTTTTTTTTACTGCTCCATTATTTATACAGCCTTGTAGCTCAAATTTCATGACCGTCAGATGTTCTTAATGCGGTCTACTCGTCTAATGAGCGCAGAAGAATGCCATTCGAGTATTTCATCATGCCTTCTATTGTGGTCTGTTTATGAGTTGTCAAGTGCTCAGTGTGTTTATGCTCCTGTGGGGGCTCGTCTCATGTGGCTGTAGGTCAGTGGGCTTTATAGCGATGCTAATAGCACATGCTCAGATATTTCTCTATGCAGAGGGAACAAGTGGGTGATGCTGGAACAGTGCCATACCACATCGCTGTATGGGCAACAACGGCAGCGATCTTGAAAATATTTTCCACCACATCAGAGCGCCTTCAGGCACCCACGTATTCATGCATACCTCTTAGAGTTTTTAGGATTTAAATGGATTTCATAGAGCAGCTTTAATTAGCTCATTTGCGCTGACATCAGGGGTAAATCGTGGTTACGAGCCACTCTGATAGAGGACTGTGTTAACACAGTGGTTTTTCTTACCATTGGCCTTGTGCCACCTTATCAGCTCCTACTGGGAATAGCTATACTTGAACTTAAACCGTCTTTGATGTAAATCTACAAGGTACAAATTCAGGTCTGAGCCTGAGAACTATCAATACAGTAAAACCCCATATCATTTAATATAATAATAATAATATTTAATACAGCTAAATGATTTTTTTTCAATTTCGTTTCTC
This sequence comes from Hemibagrus wyckioides, assembly GCF_019097595.1. Classification (NCBI taxonomy): domain Eukaryota; kingdom Metazoa; phylum Chordata; class Actinopteri; order Siluriformes; family Bagridae; genus Hemibagrus; species Hemibagrus wyckioides. The sequence continues at coordinate 16,325,092 of NC_080724.1, forward strand.
TTTTGGTAGATGCGTTAAGTAGATGCATACAGTTATACAATCCAGTTATAGAGAACGCCAATGTCACACCCCGGTATTTAAACAGCTTCTGCGTCACCGGGTGCATCACTCTTGACGTAATCACCCAAGAGTGTGTGTCGCCCACGGAAATAAACGTTATGTTATTTCACATATTATAACACTGACAAAATTCTTGTATTTCTTGTGTTTAGCTTGGTAGTCTAAGCTTTATAAAAACCCTTTTGTGATTTTGTGCCCATGATGAAACTTAATGACAGACATTTCTTTAGCGGTTTTTGGTAACTTGATCTTCTCCATACGCGTGTTTTAAAGTTGAGGCAGTGTTGCTCTGCTCTGCTTTTCTAGTAAAATGAAAAGCTCATTGAAAAATGATTAACCTTTAATAAACCCGGCGTGCGGAACACGGCTTGTTTCATCAGCCTAATAAACTTTATTCGATCGTATACAGCGGTAACGCATGCACTTTATTATAATATGATTATCTATATTTCATGATCTATTTACTTGCTTGTGGTGAGAAAATAAAGGAAACCGGTATTAAGTAAAACAACAAAATGAAATATGAAAGAGAAACACAAACAAAAAAGCAGCTTTAAGGAGTTCAGAAACCATAACCACGTTCATGGGTTCAGGGTGTGGTAGCTTAGTGGTTTAGGTGTTAAGGACTACTGATCGGAAGGTTGTAAGGTCGAATCCCAGTCCACCAATCTGCCACATTCGGGCCCCTGGGCAAGGCCCTTAACCCCCAATTGCTTCGAAGTATAAAATGAGATAAATTGTGGATAAGAGCGCCTGCCAAATGGCAGAAATGTAAATGGTAGAGAGAAGATTTTACAATCCCCACTAAATTTCTCCAGCTTCTAGTAAATCTCTTGCCGCTGTACATGTAGGAGGCCTTGTTCTGTGAACTTTCACTAGTGTGGGATTGATGAGCAGAGTTTGTTTCAGATGAACCAGCACAGAAATATGTTTTAACAGCCTGGGAATGAACTTCCCTCAGTAAGTAACAGTAAGTGCTTCTCAACTTCAAGACAATCTCTGATTTTATTTATTTATTTTTTATAAAATATTTTAGTTATAATACAAAGTACAAAAACAGTCAGAAACAATATTTTAAAAAATCGATAGTAACGATTAATGATACAGTTTTCTTACTCTTGAAATACAGTGGACAATTTGTTGACTGCATTCAGAAAATGCGTCCATTTGATCACTGCATTCACAAAACACCCTGAGAACTGTAAATGTTTACTAGTGAGGTCTACAGAGATGCATTACAGGAAGAAATTGCACATATCGCAATTTAAGACAATTGGGTAAGAGGTTGAATAGGTTATCTGGGTAATGTGGTCTGAAAGCTTGTCCAATCACAACCGACCGCATGACTCTGCGTGAGCTTTGCAGTTAAGATGATTTATGTGACTGATCACAACTGACATACAAGCTCTTAATCTCTGCACTCAGAACTCAGTTGGAAATGTACTTTATTCATATGGATCGTTAAATGACTTTTTTATGCCAGGATTAATAATGCACCTCTATGGTTGTGGTTGAACCCATATGTAAAAAAAAAAAAAACTTTGCTGTAAACGCCGAACAGGTCTGATTTATTATTTTCTGTATTATAATTTATCATCACATATTATTTCTCCTCATTAATGTCACAGATAACGCCGCATCCCTGATCGTATGTCCTCAGCCTTACCTATAAAGCTCAAAGGACAAGTTTGGCTCATAAATCACCAGGATCTGTTCGTGCATGCTGGTGATAGCAGCTGCACAAAATCTATCCCCTGCTGGCCATGTCACCATTCCATATGTAGTCTTAAATATAGCTATATATCCTAAGGATGTGTTGGATAGATTTGACGATGATTAGACAAGGAGATTTTACACTGTTGGGGGGTCTAATTATTCATGACACACTTTACACTGTTAAGGGGGTTAAGATGAAACGGTGCAGCAGCAAATGAAAAAGGTCTTGGGATAAATTAAAAGGGAAAGATGTATCAGAGGAATAAACATTTCTGTACATAATCTTGAGTGTGTTATGGGATGAGAAATAAGTTTTATTGGTGTCAGGAGAATCAAGATGATGATAATCTTTTTGCATTTATTATTATTTTATTTAAATTAAAACCTCTTGTCATGGTTGGACTTCCATTCCATTTTCATAGAGGAGCTGCTATCAAGGCGTACATCCTCTAGCTTTGGCTGTACCCTCCTGATTGAGTTGTATTTAACATATGCTGGCCAGTTGTTTCCCAGCATCCTCCTGTTTCCTGCCACTCTCCTGCTGTCAGTATCGCCTGTGTGCATTTGGCTCAGCACTCTGAAGGCTTTGCATTTTTCTCAGGAGCTGCTGAGGCATTCACATTCAGGCATGAACGCCCATTATCTGTAGAAGCGAGCAACGTGCCCGTCACCTCCCCCTCGGCACTGTGTGTCCCGTCGCCGTCCTGACAGCACTTTCGGCAACAAGTACAGCCCGAAACGCACCCCTGCCTGGCTGTCTGCTTTCTGGCAGCACTAATGAGTTGCTTGGATATGCTCCACGTTATAGCCTCTCGATATCCAACACGCTCTCATGATCACAGAAGCACATGAATTTGCACCAACCAACTCGTGAATTGTTTCAAGATCTGAACAGCTAGCATGAAAGCCGGGTTAGGAGCCTTGCCTCATTTTGCACAAGACCTAATTAATCTGCTCTCGATGGTGTGAATACTTCTTAAAATATTTTCTGGGTTACTATATCAAAGACATGGCTACTGGTGAACCTTTGATGCCGGGTAATGAGACGAAGGCTGGGCATTAAATCACATTAACGCTAATAATCCATGGTAGATGATGATCACTCACATGGATAGAAAACTCAAGCGGCAGAACTTTAAATAGCTTGTAATATAGGCTATTATTAGCCTAAATCATATTTACATTACTTTTACTGCAAATAAGAAATAGTAAAGCAGCCTACCAAAAATTATTTATCCAGTACAAATATTCATATTTAAAAAAGAAAAAAAAGACAAGATATAGGCTAAGTTGTAAATAATAATAATAATTATTATTATTATTTTTATTATTATTATTATTATTATTATTATTATTATTATTATTATTATTATTATTATTTTTTATTTTGTTCTAGAAAATGTTTTGAAAATGTTCTAAGGTTTATCTTGGACAGTTTTCATTTGAATGAAAGAAAAAAAGTATCATATTTAATATATTTTATTTAAAAAAAAAATTGTGGAAAGAATTTACTTTAACTTTATTTGTTTTATTTTTATTTGTTTTATTTATCTTTATTTGTTTGTTTATTCATTTATTTATTTAAACATATATTTCTTTATATTAATTTTATATTTTCCCGTGCATACCAAGCAAATAAAAATAGTGTACAGGTTCCAAGTTAATATTTTATTTACGACTCCTAAAATAATTAAACAACTCATTAAAACTCATCTGACTTTATTCATTTTATTAAAAGATCCTTTATTTAAGCTGAAATTGCTCCGCTGACTGCAATAAAAACATTAAATACCTTAAATATAATCCATCAGTAACATAAAGTAGATCAGTAATCAGTTAATCTCCCTAATATGTGGCTATATCTTACAACTCTTTTTTTTCTTTACAGTCAACAAACATAAGCCATGGATCGAGACAACGTATCATGGCATCGTGACCGAAAACGAAGACAAAGTTCTGCTGGACCCTCCGCTGATAGCGCTGGATAAAGACGCCCCATTGCGTTATGCAGGTAACCGGAGACTTCTGGCATCGTTGTCATGTCTGCACCTTCTCCGTCTAGTCATAACATCTCTGATCTCACAGCTGGGTTGATGATAGTGTTGCATAAATGTCATTCTCTCTGTGTGTAGGAGCTCAAAACAAAAGACACTGAACTGGATATCTTTTATAAATGCACGGTTTGGTGTCTAATGTGATAACATAGTGAGTTTCAGTCAGTCGGCAGAAAACGAAATTAAAGGTTGAACGTTTGAGGAGATCATCCGGAACCACTGGATAAATGCATATGGCTCACATGGTTAGACCTTTACTTGGAGAGTGTTTTCTGTGTGTCTGTGCAGCCTTGTAAAATGCCTCCAAGGTGAAACTACTTTTTAATTTCGTTGTTATTGCATCAGACCTGCAATTTCGAACCCTAATCATCAAGAGCAGCTGTAGCTTGCCGGTTATTAGTTTTCCAAATGCGCTCAATAGCTTCTTGCTCACAGGTTAAAGAGATTATTTTCCTCAAAACAATAGAGGCAGCTGCAATACACGACCAATCTTTGCTAAGTTCTCTGATGGTTAATCATCGCCTTATGTTTTCCAAAATGTTATGACACACATCCGTGGTACTTTTTTTTTTTTTTTTTGTCATTGACCGCTAGCTTTTCTTCCTTCCATTTGCTTCTGAGGTATCTCGCCTTGTGCATTCGTGAGGTACAGAGAAAAACGATGCACCATGCTAGCTTTAGCGTACGCCTCTTCTAATCACTGCTGAGATTTACTTTGGCCCCATTTCAAAGCTCTTTAAGCACAGAATGCTCTGTTTTCCTTCCAAGCTCTGCAAATGCCAGGCCTCCGAGTTATCTCAGGCTTCTAACAATCTAGCTGCTGTAGTCGTCTTTAAGTACCGTGCCACAAGAATTGCTGATTCTCTTGAGTGTAGTGTTGTGATGTAAGCCTCAATGGGATTTTACAGATGGACAGTCCATCTGAACTGTAATTGAACAAAAAAAAGAGGAAAATGCATGGATGTCTGGTGGAGGCATCACTAGCAGATATGTTTGTTTAGGCAATGAGACTTAGACCCAGTCATTATAATGCATGAATCTCACATAAATAACAGCCAAATATCTTTCTGATGAATGAATCTTACCATTTCATTTATTCCAAACTAATCAACGCTTCAATTACCAATTGGTTTGGTTTTATTTACATTATGATGTCCGGCCAGGAAGCATCCTTGAATTCGTATTGAATATTAAAGTCAAGGATCTTTACATAGCTGTCGTTGTTGACACTGTTGAATAGTTGTAGGATTTTATTGTTGCAGCACTGTAAGAGTTTACCTGTCCTGTTCGAACAGAATGTCCTGTTGATCTTGCCATAAAAATAGCCATTGATGCTGACATGGCATTAAAAAAAGACAATAAAAATATACCTTTTGATTAAGAATATTCAATGCGCATGTTCCCTTGGGATTCATTCCAACTCCAACATAATATACTCTCTGGAATTGATGATCACTGTTCTTCCAGAAGATCTTGTACGTAGATCACTCCAAAATCTTACGTTTACTTTTCTGGCAGATGCCTTCATCCAGAGCGACTTACATTCTTATCTCATTTTCCTACAACTGAGCTATTGAGGGTCGAGCGGTGGCAGCTTGGTGAACCTGGGATTCGAACTCGCAGCCTTCCGATTAGTAGTCCAACATCTTAATCACTAAGCTATCACTTTCCCTCTTGCATAGGTGTTCAGTTGGGTTGAGATCTAATGACTGTAAAAATCATAGAAAACGACTTTTTAGTATTATCCTCATCAGACACTCTCAAGCCCCTGTGAAAGAGGGTGGAGTCATCCTGGAAGAGACCACGCCCACAATACACGGTTCACCCCAGGATGAAGGTGATCAGAATATTAAAATTTGCCGTGACCTTCCTTCTTAATGGGTCAAGTAGAAAAAAATGTCCTTTTATTTGTCTGTGTTTAAATACTAGCCAGGCAGATGACCGTGATGCTCTATGGAGCAATATCACAGCCAAAGCTCTGTCGGTTTCCAATATTGCCCATGATTCATCCACAGCAAGTTCTTATTAACTTTATAGAGTCATTCTCTGTGCCACCCCAGAGCGAGTCAAATAAACAATGACGGTCCATAGAGAGGTGGCTCTTGGTAGTCTAATTTATTTATTTATTTATTTATTTATTTTTAATCATATCTGTCTTTTACATGTATTAGTGTGGCTGAAGAGGTGCAAAGCTGCTCCAGTGTAACTTGTTCTTTGGATAGAAAATTCATCTTTAAATCTAATTTTACTTTACACTGTTGCCTGCTCTTTTTTTTTCTTTTCTCTGTAAATTTGTAAATATATTTATATATCAGGGCATGAAATAACTTCTAAATCTACATCTTGCAAGAACTAAAAGCTCACAAAATGTATATTCCTGCCCTTCTTTCTCTGTAATCTTCTTCTGGCATCTCTTCCTTTCTCTGACTGACTCAGCTTTATCTTCTCTTCCTTCTTGTAGAAAGTTTTGAAGTGACCTTCACCAAAGAAGGTGATGAGAGGCTCTTTCTCCTGCCTTTTATATTATTTGTTTTCATTTTGTAGTCTATTGTTTTATTAACCCACTAACGCCAATAAAAAAAAAAAGCATCTGCACTTCACACAGAAACGCCTGTCATGCCTCTATAATGCCACTTCTCTTTAATGGTTTGGTTTAATTTTTTTTTTCCCCCCTCACCCTCAAATAATTTGGTATATGAACTGGATGAAAATTTTCTTTGGGGTTCACCGACTGTAGAAATATCAATGCATGAGGCATCCACTGGAGCTCACACATCGAAGCTGTACTTCAGCTCATAATGGTGTTAATATGAAGCACACGCAAATTCGCAATTCGACAGAACATCTCCAATTCATATCTGGAAAACGTATAGATGTTTGCTAGACCTGTTTCTAAAGGTATTTTGTGTGATGTACTAAGGGCTGGGTATCGAATATCTCTACTGAGGAAATGGAATAGAGTTTAATGATCAGCTTTACTGACTTAAGAGAAAGTTAGCTCCTATTAGGATTTTCAGTGTGTAATAATGTTGGGATTTGGACCGAAATTAGTATTGATTAGCTATCTAGTTGGCCATCATTCACCGCCACCATGAACCATGTTTATTCATAGTGCTTTGTTCTCCAAGGGTTTCATTAAAAGGCGCTCACTGCACATAATAAAGGTGCCAGGAAAAAGCGAAAAGGGTTTTTCATAATGATTCCATAGAAGAACCATTTTTGGTTCCCCAGTGTACCTTTCATTAAATGGTTCTTAAAAGAACCCTGTTTTTCTTAGTGCCATAAAGGACATTTTTAAAGTTTAAAGAAGTCTATAGCCGTAGTCTTTATAGAGATCCATTAAAGAGATTTGTGCAAATGTTCCATGGATGTTAAAATTCTTTCATAGAACCATACACTGATCAGGTATAACATTATGAGCAGTGAGAGGTGAAGTGAATAACACTGATGATCTCCTCATCATGGCACCTGTTAGTGGGTGGGATATATTAGGCACCAAGTGAACATTTTGTCCTCAAAGTTGATGTGTTACAAGCAGGAAAAATGGGCAAGCCAAATTGTGATGGCTAGACGACTGGATCAGAGCATCTCCAAAACTGCAGCTCTTGTGGGGTGTTCCCGGTCTGCGTGGTCAGTATCTATCAAAAGTGCTCCAAGGAAGGAACAGTGGTGAACCGGCGACAGGGTCATGGACGACCAAGGCTCATTGATGCACGTGGGGAGCGAAGGCTGGTCCGTGTGATCCGATCTAACACACAATTGTCTCAATTTGGTCTCAGTATTGAATCCAGAGTATCGGAATTAAAAACTTTGAAACGCCCAGCCCTAGACATACACACCATATTTTGTTTAAAAGTAGTACCTTTCAGTAAAATAGTATATATGCATATACACCTTACTCCCAAATTGATCTAAAATGTTATTCGCTGCTGTTTGATGTGGATGTCACGCAAGTCAATATTTCTAAACCCTGCTCTCATCCAGTGGTTTTAGTTTCACCAATTCTTTTCACTTTTATCATGTTTTTCTGTTTTTAGTTTTTAAAAGCTGTGAGAGAGACAACATTGCACAGGAAGACTTCTTTCACATTATAAGTCATAATTCAAGAAACTCCTTTAATAATCTCTAAGAAACGTTTTTTTTTTTGGTTGAAATCTGGGTTTTTTGTTTTGCTTTTGTTCTTTATTTGTGTGATTTATTTATTTATTTATTTATTATTTTTATTTTAAGGTCTTGAACTGGTATCTCTGAAACGGAGCTGGACTTTTATGTTATACCTCGTCATCAGGATATCAACTGTTATTCTAACTGTTTAACTTTGTTTTCTTTTCCGTTTGTTCTTACTAAAACCAGCAAGCGGGGTTATTGTTATACATATGAATGCGGTAGGGATAAAATGGCCAACACACAACGGTTTACTGTTTTGTTGCATTTTCTTTCTGTCCTTTTTTCTTTTATAACAAGTGTTCCTGTGGAATGCCTGTCGACATTCTGGGTTTCTTTCTGCATGACTGGATGCAATGTGACCAAGTGGCTTGGACGAGACACTCAGCCTCACCCTTTTAACTCCCCCAACCCTCCTCCCTCCTCCCCTCCTAAATACTCACCCATTCTACAGCGCTTCTGGCTTCCTCCACAGACCCCAAAGTACCAACCCCTTTGGCTGCCAAAACAACTTTGGCTGTTCTTATTTTAGTGTGGTGTGCTATTTGTTTTTGCCATGGGTTTATTCATTTCTTTTTTTCTTTTCTTTTTTTTTTAATATATATAGTGTACAGCAGTTTGAGTTTTTTCTCAATGGAGGTCTGGACTGAGCTATTGTGTTTCGCCCTTTTCTCCACGTGTCCAGGGGAGATTTGCGGCTTCCGTATTCATGGCCAGAATGTTCCGTTCGAGGCGGTGATGTTGGACAAGTCCACAGGCGAAGGAGTGATCCGGGCCAAGGACAAGCTGGACTGTGAGCTTCAGAAAGAGCACACGTTCACCATCCAGGCCTACGACTGCGGAGAGGGACCCGACGGAGCCAACATGAAGAAATCTCACAAGTAAGTATCTGAAGTGATGTTTAGCCAACATCACCTCAGTTCACTTTCTGATATATTACTTGCGATGGTGCACGAAAATCTGTTAGATGTCACTCTGGCGAAATGTTGGGAAATGCCCAATTGGAAATTATATATACATTTACTGATGCACATGTACCTCAGTACTTTTCTCTATCTGTCTGTATATCATTGTTTTGAGACTTATTTGCTTTTAAACAGGCAATTAAATGTGTACAATAATACTACTGGTGACTCAGCACTGCCTCCTCGCTCAGCCTCAATCGGTTATCAATCATCTATCAATAAAACCTGCGTCATTAGTGGCCCTACTTCCTCCTGGAAGCAGTCCAGTTGGCACTGACTCTTTGTTCTCCTGCAGGGCAACTGTCCATATCCAAGTAAATGACATGAATGAGTACTCACCCGTGTTCAAAGAGAAGTCATACAAGGCTACAGTCATCGAGGGCAAAGCCTACGACAGCATCCTGAAGGTGGAGGCAGTGGATGCTGACTGTTCCTTCCAGTTCAGTCAGATTTGCAGCTATGAGATCGTCACCCCTGATGTGCCCTTCACCATTGACAAGGACGGTAAGATAAGGGAGGTGCGGGATGTGCGTGGCCAAAATAGCTCGGCTTATTTTTAGAGCACCGAATTGCCCTGAGCTGAAATGCATTGTTATTATTCCTTTTGATGAAGGTGAACCTGGGCTAATTTACGTCAACAGCTTTTAGACGTTTTTTTCGGGGCACATTGTTAAAAGTTTTCAATGTTAACACAGGCAACATCAAGAACACTGAAAAGCTGAACTACAGTAAGGAGCGTGCCTACAAGTTGACCGTGACCGCCTTCGACTGTGGGAAGAACCGTGCCTCAGAGGACGTCCTCGTCAAAATCAACGTCAAACCGACCTGCAAACCCAGCTGGCAAGGTATTAAAGTACTCTCTGTCTTGTCCGTAGAATTTAAGCCGTACTCTAAACTGCTTACTCTAGACTGATTGGCAAATCCTAAGAATTAATTAGTGCTTGTGACAGTCTGCTTAATTAGTGTTGAATGTTTGCTACATGACACATTGGTAGGGCTTTGTATTGTAGAAGGAACGCTGACTTGTAACTCTCTCCCTACTCATAATTAATACCTTAATCAATCTGGCATTTTTTATTTTTCCTAAAAATAAGAGAGGCTGTATTTTCCAAGGAATTTAACATACCTTGTACTGTGTCCTGTCCCTAAGGCTTTAATAAGAGAATTGAGTACGAGCCCGGCACAGGAAGTCTGGCCCTATTCCCTAGCATTCGTTTGGAAACCTGTGAGGAGCCAATCACCTCCATCCAGGCCAGCATCGAGCTGGAGACCAACCACATCGGCAAGGGGTGCGACCGAGACACTTACTCTGAGAAATCCCTGCACCGTCTGTGTGGTGAGTCACAGCAATTTCTTAATGCTGTGTGAGTCACGCCATTTTATTTCACCCGTGTTTAGACTGTTATAATAAAAATAGGCATGATGTACGCTTGAGAATACACTTATGCTTTCACATCACTGCCAACATGTCAGTCAACTCGCTCAATAATCTCAAGATCCTGAAGACTGTGATCTAACTCACTCATGACCACACACTTCAGTGGACTAGTTTCCAAAATTAAAAGGCCATTAAGTAATATTGTGTTGAAATTAGGATATGCCTATAGACTTCTACTAGTAAACGAATATATGTAATTTATAGTAGTATATTTTTAAATCTACACCATGACCTTTTACTAATCAGCAGATGCTATTCAAGGCAAGCCGGTGGAAAAAGATTATTTGGCAACGTATTCCATTTTTAGAAACATGAGCATATCTAAAAGACACGTGAAGACTTATTCGGTTATATATGAGATTATATTGCACAGCTCGACATGCCTTCAACCACAAATACCAACTCTACATCATTGTGTTTGTTTCATCTAGCGCTGCGAGAACTAATCAGGGAAATTCAATAATAAATTCCAAAACAAAATGTGTTATCGAAGCACACAGTGACATACAAGGTCACTTGGCTAGAACATTTATGATGGAAATGCTACATGCAACAATACAACACAGAAAACCTCATCAAGATATGTCTTGACATGGTGGCACTTATAAAACATAGTTTAAGCATAATTATGCGATATGTTATGCATATTGTGCATCAAGTTGAGACCTTTGATTCATAACTGATACCGAAAAGGGTCGATTCATCGATTTAATGCATTGAAAAACACCAAAAAACATTTAAATAAATAAATTTGTTTTTTTTTAATAGATTTTGAATGAATCCAAATAACTAATAAACTTATCAAAATGATTAACAAACAAGCTTGTTTCTTAAGAAAAGTAGCCTAGGTGTCAGGCATTATGATATAATGCTTGACGTTTTTATAGGTCTAGAAACATATTCATGATGTTTATCCTTGCCTTTTTAATGCACATTTGAGCTGTGGTGTTAATTTCAGTGAGATGTTGTGCTCTGTGGGTGATCTCTATGTTCTGGCTGCATTTAGGTGCCAGTTCCGGCACTGTGGAGCTGCTGCCCTCTCCCAGCAGCGCTGCCAACTGGACCGCGGGCCTGCCCACTGACAACGGCCATGACAGCGACCAGGTCTTTGAATTCAATGGCACTCAGGCTGTGAAGGTTCCTGACGGTGTGGTGAGCACAAGCCTGAAGGAACCCTTCACCATCTCAGTGTGGATGAGGCACGGACCCGGTGGCCGGGAGAAAGAAACCATCCTCTGCAACTCCGATAAGACGGGTAACAACAATATAATATAGAGTTATGATGAGACTGGTAATTGTCCTTTGTGTACTTTAGCACTTGGGTGAATTGTGTGATGTTCTGAGACTTAGGCTCCCTGTTTTATCCTTTTATTAATTTACACTGGATGATTTACAAAGTCCCTAACAGCACTAACCCACAATTTGGCAGCAGAAGGTTTAGAGGGTTCCACTGTAGGTTTACTCTCTGGTCATTAAGGCCTTGTCCTTGTGTGAGTAAAGCTAGACAATGTTATCACCTGGCATGGGGCTTATGTAAGAGGGATTACATCAAATGGATGTCCTTGTGTACTGGAAGCAGCTGTGCCGTGACCCAAGAGAAAACAGGACATTCGACTGGTGTTGTGAATGTCTTCTATCCTGTTTGTCACAGGACAGAAGTTCACAAATAATCCAAAATCGTGTTAATATCCCGATTGACTAAATATATAGCACAGAAAGTGTGATTACTCGCGTGTGAAACTCACAAATGTGTACAAATGAGCATGTTGTCTGTGCTGCTGTCTTTCCACAGAGATGAACAGACATCACTACTCCCTGTATGTGCACAACTGCCGTCTGGTGCTGCTCCTGCGCCAGGATCCGAGCGAGGCAGAGAACTACAAACCGGCAGAGTTCCACTGGAAACTCGACCAAGTAAGTCAACAAAGATTCTTTCACTAGCTGTTCATTTTTGCTGCATGCCTGTGTGTTTATGTAAATACTTAGTTCAAGTTCTACAAGATAATAATGAATGGCGTTCTTTGTTCAGCATGTTAATTTAAATGGCGAAGTCTTAGCATGTGATATATACCCGCTGTCAATTTACATGTATGAGGGAAGTATATTTACTCGGCTGCAAATTTATTACAGCTGATACTAGAGGAGTGAGGAATACGAAAGGAAAGGGAAAAGCAGAATGTGAAATTTAGCAGGTTTCTACAAGGTATTTTAAGATTAATGAGCTGGGAACTGTTCAGAAAGTCAAAACATTATTTGTAGGCAGAATCTTATAAATTTACATAGAGCAGTGCTTAGCAGTTTTTAAATCAATGCAGAAACCTTTCTAGAAGTGAATATTTTACCTAGGAAGGATTCCGATCTCAGGAGAGAGCAATTTTCAGAATATTAAGATGGATCGTAATGTCTGGAGCATCAGAGCATTCTGTAACATGTTTGTAGGATTTGATCAGATTTGGGTCAAAATGAAATAAAAACAGATTTGTGATCTTGTGGTATGTTATTTGGTGATCCTAGTGGTTAGCACGTTTGCCTCGCACCTCAAGGGTTTGATTCCTGGGTGTTGGTGGATTGATTCCTGCCCCTCCCTGTGTATGTGGCGTTTGCATGTTTTCCCAGGGGGTTTTCTCCGGGTTCTCAGGTTTCCTCCCCCAGTCCAAAGTAATGCATTGTAGGTGGATTGGCTCTGAAATTGTCCGTAGCATGCGAATGGGTGTGTGTGTGTGTCCCCTGCCTTGTGCCTCGAGTCTATTGTGATAGGCTCCAGGGTCCGCCTGACTCTGTAGGACGAGTGGTACAAAAAATAGATGGATGGATATCTTCTATTCTCCAAACATTTGTGTTTTTTATGATGTACTTGGTCTGCTGTTCGCCTGCAGGTCTGTGATAAAGAATGGCATCACTATGTGCTGAACATCGAGTTCCCTGCAGTGTCTCTGTTTGTGGATGGAGCTTCCTTCGAGCCCTTCCTGGTCACAGAGGATTACCCTCTCCACGCCTCCAAGATTGAAACTCAGCTCACTATTGGCGCCTGCTGGCAAGGTACAATCACTGGCATTATGATGTTTTTTTTCTTACTGTCAAAATAATTCAGCCTCTCATTTAGAGGTGAAACCCTTCCATATTCTTTTTTGTTGTTGTTGTAAAATTGGCCATAAAGCATTGATGAGAGAGTTGGTGGATGCAGGTTGCATTCTTAAACCATCTCACTAATATGCTTCTTGTTTGCCAATTTGTAATAAAAATAAATAAATAAAACGGAGAATAAAATGTTAACAGTCATGGACTAATGTAGTCACATGTGGTCAAAATGCATGCTCTTGTAAAAAAAAAAAAAAAATCCCTATTGATCCTTTCCTGACTAAAGCAAGGCATCGTCTTTCCCCACTCTTCTTGTCTTACCTCCACAGACCTCTCAGGACATGACAATGACACAGAGACAGGCTCAGAGCCTTTGACAGGTTGCCTAAATCTTTCCCTAATCACACGAATATGAGAGTTTGTTCATGAATTAACACCTCATACATGCAATCCTTGCACAGCTGAAAATAGCTTGAACTTGAGCTGTGTGAGAGTTGGATGCACACACAGCTTCTATTTGCATAACATTTCCGGCATGAAGCGATCCTGACCAGATGTTGTGGTACACATCCTGCCTGCTCTTATCTACTATTCATTTTTCTTTCTTTCTTTCTTTCCTTCTTTCCATTTATCTACCAGCCAAGAATTTTCGTTTTCCTGCAGCTCAGAAGATGCGTTAAAAATCTAGGCAGCAGATAGAGCTTGCATGTCGAGTGTTTTGTATATTTCTCATAGCGACAGTGTTGCGCAGCATCACCTGCTGTGTGTTGCAGCGTTGCTTGTGCCAAAAGCACTTGAGCAGGTCTTAGCTCTGCGATCATGCCGAGTGATCCTAATATTACAAAGCTGTATTGGAATATTTATACAGAGTTTCAAATAACAGAGCACAGCTCCTACCTCAGCTCACAGTCTCCTTCAAATGCACCTGTAATGGATGCATGAGCCAAAGATAACGAAATAATGTGATTCATCATAGCAATGCTGCTTCCTTTGGCACATACTAGCTATGCATGTCAAGAATAGTTTGTAAATATTTAACCTTTGCTTTAATTTCACCCATTATCATGCCCATTTTCATTCATTTTTCATATCTTTATCTTCATGAGTGACAGTAATTAAGTAATGAATATGCGAGGGCAGAGCTGCATGAGGCTACAGGCCTGTATTTGTTTATTCATCTCTCTCTGTGGACCTGCAGAGAGCAGACCGGCCATACTAACTTGCATGAATCATTTTTGTTGTGTATATGAAGATGCAGAGCATGCTTGAGTCCCTGGAGATTAAAAGCAAAAAAAAAACAACATGCTTTCGTCTCATTAATTTATTCCTTCGCTCCATCTCCTTGGTTTATCCAGGCGGCAGCGCCCACATGAGCCAGTACTTCCGGGGTAATTTGGCCGGCCTCATGATCCGCTCTGGGAAGCTGGAGAATAAGAAGGTGATCGACTGCCTGTACACGTGTAAGGAAGGTCTGGATGTGCAGCTCCCAGAGGAAGTAGCTTCTGCCGTGAAGGTGTGAGCTTTTATACGTGTCTGTTATTGATGTAGCGCAGAGCTACAAATAACTAGACAAGATTCTGGGTTTCATTTAACATCACAAACTAAATGCCAGAGATCTGTTTTTTTTTTTTTTGAGATAAATGTCAGTGAAATTAGTGAAATTTTATTTTTTTAAGAATTAGCTGTGGTGATTCAGCGAGTCTGGCTCATTACTTATCTGCAGGTGGACTTTAACCCCAATCAGTCTTCTCTCACTCTGGAGGGAGATGATATCGAGAGCTTCGAGAAGGTCATGCAGCACATCTCCTACCTGAACTCCAGGCAGTTCCCCACACCAGGAATACGCCACCTGCGTGTCACCACCACCGTCAAGTCAGTATTCTATAATCTTTCCTTTTTTAACTCCTTCATTTAATAAACTTTTTTTTTTTTAATTATTATTTGAATTCATACTTTATTTCTTTCTTAAGTACATCATGTTAGTATGAAATGCAAGGTCGGGTTAATATTTTCCTTTGCGTCGCTGTGCTGTCCCGCTCAGGTGCTTTAACGAGGAGACGTGCATCTCTGTGCCTGACGCAGAGGGCTATGTGATGGTCCTTCAGCCAGAGGAACCAAAGATCAGTCTGAGCGGAATCGATCACTTTGCACGCGGAGCGGCAGAATTCGAGAGCACCGAGGGTGTGACGCTGTTCCCTGAACTGCGTGTCGTCAGCACCATCACACGTGAGGTGGAGGCTGAGGTCGAGGGAGAAGATGAGCCCACGGGTACGTTTGCTAACGCCACAAAAAATAAAAGAGAGAGTGAAAGCGTGAGAGTGGTTGAAATGCTTTAGGGCTTCTTCATTTTTTTTTTTTTTAGTAGAGAGGAATGGCAGAATGTAAAATCTGTGCCATCTGCCAGATCAGTGCTGAGAGGAAGTGAACGTACATTAAGTAATATGTGCTAGAGGACGAGCCAAATTAAAGTAATGTTTTCAAGAGATTTCTAATTAACTCTAAGAGTAATAACCACTGAAGTAAAAAAGACTGGAAATAACTGACGCCTCTCTGTGAGACTTGAAGATGAATGATTGCAGAACAGCAGTAGTCTAAGCTTGGTTTTTTTCCTTTACGTTTCTTAATTATTTTCAGTGGCAATGTTTGATTGTGTGACTTGCAATATATCCCTAATTATCTAAAATATCAAATAGGAAAATGTCATACTTTTATTTTAATTAAATTAGATAGCACATTATGAATGAGAGACAAATCATCATCGGATCTGTATTAATATGAAGTTGTCTTTGGCAGTGCAAGAGTCCGTGGTTTCTGAGGAGATCATGCATAACCTGGACACGTGTGAAGTGAGTGTAGTTGGCGAAGATCTGGATGGAAATCACGAGAGTCTGGAGGTGGATTTGGCGCAGGTTCAGCAGCGAGGCCTGGAGATTAGCTCCTCCAACATGGGCATGGTCATCATTGGTGTGTTTCTCTAAAAAAAAAAAAAAAAAAAAAAACAAAACTATTAAATACCGAAAATCTGATTGTAATAACGATCACAATATAAATTATTCTTTAGCTTTTTTTACTGCTACTTTTCCAGCCGATGATTTGTTCTTTGTCTGGGTTTAGGTGTAAACACCATGGCCAACTACGAGCAGGTCCTGCACCTTATCCGTTACAGGAACTGGCACCCAGAGGCTCTGTTTGATAGGAAGTTCAAGCTGGTCTGCTCAGAGCTCAATGGCCGGTACATCAGCAATGACTTCAAGGTCGAGGTAAGACTAACCAAAAACACAGTACTGCTTTTTCAGGCTGTTTGGATTATAAAAAAAAAAAAATCATTCTGGTATGTTTTAACAGAATGTCCTACAGTGTCTATAAACAGCTGAATTGGAATAAAATGTTCTCTATAACACTGTCTGTGTGTGTGTGTGTGTGTTTACTCAGGTCAATGTGATTCACACAGCTAACCCAGTTGAGCATGCTAATAATGCAATGTATCAGCCTCAGTTCATCAACCAAGTCAAGCACGCCTCAGTGGACCTGTCTGGACACAACCTGGCCAACACGCATCAAGCTTCAGGTATGGCTCCATCATCCCTGCATCCTGCTTACCTCCAATTCTCCATCTGTTCAACATTTCTCTTCCACGCAGGCATTCCGAATGATAACAGGCTTCTCCATTACTCTCAATGTGGGTCATAGATGATCCCTTATTACAGTTAATCCAAAACTCAAACGAATAATCTCCTTGTTTTGTTTTTTTTTTTATTGTTTTTGCTGTGAGCTTGTATGGGAAGGTTATGGAAAGGATTGTCTTTGCTTTCTTTTCATACTGCAGTATGACAGATTAGGCATAACAGACTTGTTTTTAACTCTACAGTGAAAATTCTTTATCCAATGTCCTCAGTAGGCACAGATGACTGAAAGCCGTTAAGTACAATGTGTCTCAACATGTCTTCCCGTGCACTGTCTTGCTCTCTCTTGGCTCACAGTTGTCCCCAGTGCTGCCACAATCGTCATCGTGGTGTGTGTAAGCTTCCTGGTGTTTATGATAATTCTCGGAGTGTTCAGGATCCGCGCCGCTCACCAGCGCACCATGAGAGACCAGGAGAACGGCAAAGAGAACGAGATGGACTGGGATGACTCTGCCCTCACCATCACAGTCAATCCTATGGAGGTATAGGGGAAAGTAGATGCATCCGATTTACCCTGTGTACTGGGAGAAGATAATACTGTATTTTATTGCTTCTTAAACATATACAAGTTAATGTATAGATGACAATCACAGCCATACAAAAACATGTGCTTGAATGAATACAGCAAATGTTTAAACTTATAAAACAAAACTGATTAATACTAATGAACCCCTGTTATGGATGTCTCTGGCTGTGAGAGCTGAAGCATCGGCTGTCACTACTTTTACATTTCCAGCTAATTAGCCAGAACAGCATGAAGCCTGAATGTGTTTCTCTCTCATGCCAGGCTGTTGTTATGGAAACACTCAGTATTCTTGCAGCAGCAACAGTTTGTGGCAACACTTACAAAAGCAAAAGTATCACTCGAATGACAGGGAGGAAAAACGGTATTGAATAGAACCGGCAGATTTGTACTAGTTACCGTTGACTGCTACTGCAGCATTCAGCACAATTCTTGTGCACCCTGCAGCAAGTGTTCATAAAAGAACCCACTGAAAAGTGCTCATGCATTATGCATCACATTTTTAAAAAAAAATATCATTTCCTTTGTGCTCTTCCTGTCCCGAGAAGACTTACGAGGATCAGCACAGCAGCGAAGAGGAGGAGGAGGAGGAAGAGGAGAGCGAGGACGGCGAGGAGGAAGACGACATCACCAGCGCGGAGTCGGAGAGCAGCGAGGACGAGGAGGGGGCGGAGCCAGAGGACCAGCAGGGCACCAGCCGACAGCAGCAGCTGGAGTGGGATGACTCCACTCTGACCTACTGACGCTGCCGAGCACACACACCATTCAGATAACATACACACATACACACAAACACACACTCCACCCACTTGCCCACTCACTCACTGTCTCACCTCTCCACCAGTGGGGAGTCCCAGTTTTCCTTGCCAGATTCCCCACCTACAGAGCCATGAGTAAAAAGTCCTTGAAGCAAAATCCATATATGTATATATATATACCTATAAATACATATTTATCTAGTGTCTGTGGTGACGGATGTTGCGGAATCAGCTTAATTTCCACTGGCCAAGGCTTCCCTGGTGTCAGCTTAGTGGTGATGTTCAGTGTAGTATAATTATCACATAATAGCTGAATGCTAGTTAAGTTTTTAATTTATTTCTTTATTATTATTATTATTATATATATATATATATATTTTTTATTTCTGGGATACCTGGCCTAGATCTTATTTTTTTTTTTCTTAGCTCTGTAACAATATAGCCTTGTATTCCCTCGTTTTACATGTTATGTCATTTAAAACCGAGAATGACCTTTTACGTATATTGCACACACAATTTTTGGAATTCGTTTGCTCCAGAACTTTAAAAAAAGAAAACGTTTTTTGCCTCTTTTGCTTTTGATAATGCTTCTTGCTCTTCTTGGTCCTTGTTTGTTTCTCCTCTTTATAGTGCATGAAAATTTGCAAAGTCATGCGTGTAGAAGAACCTTGCTTTTTGATATTTTGTAAATATGATGAAAACCATGGTGTCCAGTATCTAAAGCGTTGCAGTACCTGCTGTAGAATACGTATTTTGTGTTACAGAGGCTCTGGCATGTTTCGGGAAAACTTCGGCAAAGCTCTTCCATCGTGCTTGTGCGCTTTAGAGAGAGAAACCCATGACAGAGGCTGAGGTTTCTGTGTTTTTGCTTATTTTGTTTCGTATTTCGGAGGTGGGTGATGGTTTCCTTTCTTTTTAATTTTTTTTTTTTTTTTTAATTTAACAGAGTGGACGGGTGTGAAATTGGCTCATCTAGGTTTGCACAGGTGCAAATGCTACAACTTGAGGCATTGTTGTTTTTAATTTCTGTGAAGTCCTCTATTGGACAGAGGTTTATACTTTGGACCCCTCTGAAAAATCACGTTCAGGTGATGATTATACGTTATGTTTAAATGGTACTGTATGTTGTACAGTTTAGACACTCTACATTTAAGCCATCTTGGAGTGGTAGTGGTACTTTTTATTTTTCCTGTAACGTTGTCTACTCTGTCATAACCGCTTCTGATCAAGCCAGTCTGATGTAACTTGGATAAAACGGAGCCTCTGGAGTTCGGTGATGGTTTAGGCGTAATGACATCTGTGCAGTGCCCTGATGGATGAAAATACTCTGATCCTCCTTTACTCCATTCACTTGCTGTAATGTTTTTATTTGGGGATATTTATTCTTTGCTGTATAATTCTGCTTGACTTACTCGGTGTGGTTCACTCGCTGCTCGGTCATTCCAGTCTCCGAAAATATTTTATTGGGATATCCGTTTACACGAATGCTTGAGGAATTGCGTTCTGAAGTAATCATTGACGCTTAAATTGAAGCAGTTAAGAATTATTGTACGTGGAGGTGTGTTCTGGTAAACTCTACAGGCTCGTCTGCAGGTCATTCGTCCGTTTTATTCCTCTAAAAGCAGCGGTCTGTTGCCTTTCTGCGTCTGTGAAAAGGTCAGGTTCTGTGGATAAAAAGCTTTGGAAAGGAATGTTAAATATTTGAGCTAAGGAGAAGGTTAATGCGTAGAGAGGACGAAGTGTTACTCTATTTAGACTGTAGTTTTCCTTGTTTTCTGTTTAAATCTGCTAGAATCCAAAAGTTTTCTTATGTTTCTGTATGTTACTACTGCCGTCAGAGTCCAGTTTAGTTTCTGTTTTTTATGACTGGCCGGTAAGGACAGGTGTAAAGATCGCTTCAGAGTGCTTCGGAGTGTCCGATAATCTTCCTTTTAATTGGAAACCTTGTTCGTTTCCCCTATCACAATCTGGTAACTGGTTCCCCCTCCGAAAAAGGCTCGGACTCGGACCTGGGCTGCAGTCCACGATTTATTTAGTGGAGTTGGGAGTGCCTTTCGCCCATCACTGCACATGAACATCACTAACACATCCCTCGTCCACACCATCCTAACCGGTGGCCATGTTCATCGTTTGTAATTACATTAGGATTGTACAGCTATAGCAAAGTGATTTCTGTTGTAATTGGGGTCAACAGCTAGTTTTTATCAGCTATGATTGTTTTAATTGTTCTGCATATAGGTGTCCTGTGTTCATGTCGATGTGTAGCCAACGTAGGTCCATATTGTATCATGAATAAATATTGTACTAAATCATGTTTGAGGAAATCCACCTCTAAAGAGATGTATATAATTGAAATTCTTTAAGCAGTGTATGTGGGTATGAAATTAACAATGTGTGAATAGTGAAAGCTCATTTTGAAGTATATTGCCTGATTTCCTACCCAAGACACAAGGCAGCATGAAAATCACAAAGAACCGGTCAAATACCCCACCCTCTGCACAGATTTCTTGCACAAATTATGTCACGATCTGCCAGAATATTTTTTTTTCCCTTTCTTTTATATATATATAATACAACCACTTATCTCTGTTTATTTGTTTAAACACTGGATGAAAGCAGACCATTCCATGTGTGAATTAATGGAAATGATGGGGGGGGAATGACTGTTAGGGTCAGTCTTTCCAGCAGAAATATGATTCTACACGTCAGACAGAGCACTATGATTTTTCTTTGTCATTCTCTGCTCGTGAATAAATTGACATTCTTCTCCATGTAATTAAACATCCACGTCAAGCCTATAAGAAAGAAATGTCTGCGAGAGTTGGAGTGTTGATCTCATGCACTGTGGCTTTGGAGTGTCAGAAAGTCATATGAAAACTATAGGCCTACTACTGAATCACACCTTACAAATGGCATTGTCTACTATTCGATTCCTTTTTTTTTTTTCCTTTGCTTTTAAACGGAAGGTGAGGAAAGTTGAGAAATGTTGGATGCTGCCTTCATGCTCATTCACTTTTCTACATTCAGTGGCAACTTTTGGTGAAGTTGGTGCTTGCTCATGAACAAAATAAAGGATGATGAGATGGAATTAAGTTTCAGGCTCCTTGTTCTTTTCTTCTTACTTAAAAAGAAATCCTCATAAAATTATCTCTCTATCTCTCTATCTATCTCATAAATGATATGTGTTGATTTTTATTTCTTCAGATACTGAAACTACTGTCAGCTTTATGTCTGGCCTTAGGTGAGGAGTTCAACCATCATATAAATGTTAATCTTCATAAAGTCCTCATTCACAGCCCCATACATCTGCAATTCTCTGCTGAAAAACTAATTACCTCTTTTGAGAGCCCATTAACTCCATACGTTTATTATGGCAGCGGAATCTCCTGGGGTTTTGTATGTGTTTTTAAGGTCTAATTGGGAAGATTTTTTTTTCTTAATACCTGGCAACCCTGGCTCTTCTGTGACGACTTCCCATAGGTCAAAAAAATATTCAGTAGACTTTGAGGTGGATGACTGTATTGTAGATTATTTACACGTGATAAACTTTATTAGGAAGAGCCGTACATCTATCCGATCAGTCAATCATATAGCAAGGGTTCATAAATGAAGTTCATACAGATACTGGTCATGACCTTCAGGGTAACGTTCACTTCAACCAACAGAACCAGGGAAAATGTGATGCCATTATTTTGACCATTGTTGGTTTGAGTATTTCTATAGCTGCTGATCTGGAATTTTAACACACACAGAGATTACTCCTACTGGTGTGATGATAACACTGGCAAGTACATCTACTATGAGCTTTAGCTGGTTTCTTTTCAATTTAAAATGGTCTGATATTTTGCTCCTGACCCCAAGGTTTATTTCCTTTATTTCCAAATGTTAGATGAATGCTTTGACCTAACTGGTCATTCTGCATATAGCAGGTGTCAGTGTGTCCTACTGTGAAGGTAACAGTTAGCAGTAACACACAAGATTTACTTATAAAGTGTAGAATAGTTCTTTATTTAATGAAAATTAATTGCAAATATGTGATCATGTGGCAGTGACACACTTATATAGCCTGGCACAGTATGACACCTACTGAGTGAGAGTACACATTTACATCATTAGGTCAAAATATCACTGACTAATAGATTCTGATATTTCAATTAGACATTTTCCATAAATCAGCACTGGAGTATGTAAGGGACATTTTTCTCTTATCTTTAAATGTCTGTTTGGTATCGTTATTTTAAAAGGCCATTGACATTTATATATTTCCATATGGAAATTTATATGAAATCAGGAAAAAATTGTAATGTGATTTCACAGTTTTTGACATTTTCATACAGTTAGTATGCTGATTTGAATATTAAGTCAAATAGTTGTTAATAGCTGCATTATTATTAGTAGTAGTAATAGTACTGGTAGTAGTAGTATTTACATATTTCACACACACAATTATGTTGTTATGTAGGGGTTCAGGTAGTTTTACGACGGTCCCTTAATAGCAGCAGTGAAAGACGGTCTGTTCTTGTGTAATCTCTGTCAAATAAAAACATACTATACTTGCCCATCAAGGCTGTATACCTTAGGTAGGCTCCATTCTGATTCCAATTGTGCCCCCTAGTGTTAAAATCGTGAAGTAAAGCATTGGGGGATAAACAGAATGAAGATACAGACACACTATATTCCCTCCAAATCATTGAATTCAGGTGTTGTTTTTCAGGGGTTGGGCTCGGCCCCTTAGTCCCAGTGAAAGGAACTCTTAATGCTTTACCATACCAAGACATTTTGGACAATTTCATGCTCCCAACTTTGTGGGAACCCCACAAGGTTGACCCCTTCCTGTTCCAACAAGGTCCATAAAGACATGGATGAGTGAGTTTGGTGTGGAGGAACTTGACTGACCTGCACAGAGTCCTGACCTCAACCTGATAGAACACCTTTGGGATGAAATAGAGCGGAGACTGTGAGCCAGGCCTTCTCGTCCTACATCAGTACCTGACTGGTCAAAAATTCCTGTAAACACATGACCCAAAACCTTTGGCAATATGGTGTATCTGTAATGTCGGTCTGTGTATAATTTATCAATTAATTCATATCGGTAAAGGTGTGATGTTTGTGTTGATAGAGAACTGACAGTTTAACAGGGTTATAGTAACAGCTTGTTTCCATGAACCTGTTAAACCTGGCTTATGTGAAGCATTTTAAAATCCTTAAAAAGTGTGAGGCATACTACAGGCATAATAATAATAATTATATATCTAATTTCCATCATTTATAGACTGCACAGAGTGATCAGTCCAAATTTCTTATCATGTATTGCAAACAAACCCCTGCTACTCGGAGTGGACCGATTCTCAATTATTATAACATTCACACACAATATTTATATAACCACAATTCTCTTACACAGATTCTGTTACAATCATATCATTTTACGTTACCTAGAAATGTATTTTCACATGTTGTGTGCCTCAGATGTTTAACCAGTTGCAGGTATCGTTCATGTGCCCTACAAACAGGCTACTTCCTCATCTACCACGTCACCCTTATAATTTTAGATGAATATAATGACCTCTTCTTAAAAAGAAAATACATACATGACCATTTTTTCCAGGTTTTCAAGTGTATTAACATATAAGGCATTGTTATTCAACATTAGTAAATAACACATCTATACAAAAAAAACTAATAGGAAAAGGTACAATTATTATTATTATTATTATTAATGTCTCATGTTCGTGAATAAAAAGCATGCGGTTCTGAATACTCGAATCAAACTCCAAATCAGACAGCCGTGTTTGTGTATTATGTAGATATATACGAATTAAATGATGTAAATGAG
This sequence comes from Hemibagrus wyckioides, assembly GCF_019097595.1. Taxonomy (NCBI): domain Eukaryota; kingdom Metazoa; phylum Chordata; class Actinopteri; order Siluriformes; family Bagridae; genus Hemibagrus; species Hemibagrus wyckioides. Next base: position 16,349,367 of record NC_080724.1, read on the forward strand.
TCACAAATAGATCAAGTGTAAAAGTAACACGTTCAACAATGAAATTTATCTGAAACTTTCAATACAGTCCAACATCAAGACATTCATTTTCCCTAAAGCCACACACAGGATTTTGCAAAATACAAATCATCTAACACAGTGTACCAAAGGTGTATCTATTATACATTAAATCTCATCTGTTTACTTTACTGTACCGCAATTGGACAATCACACTCAGAAATGTATTTGAAACGTAAAGGTTAAACATGTAAATAATTACACTGTCACAGTAAGAAACTCTACTGAATGGCACTTCAGAATCGTGATCCGAAACACATTACATTAAAACTCCATTTAAAAATATAATCACACGTCACAAAAAACGACACAATAGGAGATAAACTGCATCACTAGGTGTAGGTCTTTTCAACTCCAGAGCTAGCTAAGGCCATGATCTTATCTTCAGATCCTGCAAGAATTGAAATAAGAAATACATCAGGTTAAAACTTATAGTACATGTAGTCAAATAACACACACACACACACACACACGAGTTTTCTGAGCGCATGTTCTCATTTAACACGCTGCACAATCCCTACATCATAAATGTATTATTGAAGATGCTGTGTGTTGTCATTACTCTTTATTTCCTGTTGTATAGCAATATCATGCTACAATGGCCTGTAAATGTAGTGATGATTTCCCAGTGTAACATGTCTGATTATATAATATTAATTTTTGTGCTTCCCCATAACTGCACAAGCCAGTCTGTGTTTTAATCAGCTCACTTTTTAGTCTAGTCTAATCACCACTTTCATAATTACAATCTATTCCAGGACCTAACCTGGCCTAGTCAATTATAAAGACAAATCTTTATCTGAGATCTTTCATGAATTAAGACAGGCATGAAAGTCTGGGTTCAAGTTAAGTGTTTATCATCATGTAAATCCAATAAATCAGTGAGATTTGAAGAGACAGGGTGTCTTGTGCATTGCAGACTAACCAGGCACAAAATTCCACTTCTGCACATTAGTGGAGCCGTGACATGTCCATGTCTTGGTTACAAGTTCAGTTTGCTCTAAGTTTCCAGAAAAAGCACCCACGTCTACATCTGAATAATATACTCCATCATGTGCTGCGATGAACTGAGTCATCACTCGATACTCACTCATATTCGCTGTAACCTTCTCAAACTGGCTCAGAGTGGCACTGACGTTTTCTGTTAGAAAAGCTTCATCCTCTGCTGTAAGCTGTAAAGAAAATAACAAAATAAGGTCAGGTAATGGGACAACTACTCTCTCTCTCTCTCTCTCTCTCTCTCTCTCTCAGGGGTGGCCACAGCGAATCATCTCTCTCCACCTATCCCTATCTTCTGCATCCTCAACACTAGCTTCATATCCTCATTTATTCCATCCATATACCTCCTCTTTGGCCTTCCTCTTTTCCTCCTGCCTGGCAGCTCCATGTCCAACATTCTCCTACCAATATACTCACTCTCCCTCCTCTGAACATGTCCAAACCATCTTAATCTCACCTCCCTAACTCTGTCCCCCCAAATGTCCAACATGAGCTGTCCCTCTGATGTACTCGTTCCTGATCCTGTCCAACCGTGTCACTCCCAAAGAGAACCTCAACATCTTCAGCTCTGCTACCTCCAGCTCTGACTCCTGTCTCCTGACACTGCCTCTAAACCATACAGCATGGCCGGTCTCACCACCGTCTTGTACAAGTACGCCTTACGATATATATTTGTGTTTAACTGTTTTTCAGTGCACCTAATGTCATTTAATACTCAATGTATACCAAATAAGAAATATTACGACTGAATAGTTTTAAGAAATGTTTTCAAAGCAAATTCTACTAAAATATGAAGTGTATTAAAATGTAAATTTTAATACACTTCTCATTTTAATACTTAAAGAAGTGCACATTAAAAAGGTTTTCATTAATAGATTAAAACTATTAAGAATCAGCAGAAACCCGGGTGTGTGTGATGTTTGAAAGAAATACCCATATGAGGAAGTTGATTGTTTTCCCGTAACAGCACTTCCTTTAGTATAATACGGTTTATTCCTCTTATACCACAAAATAAAAAACAAGGTACTTTTAGTTTCGTTTAATGTTGTGGAACATATCCATGACTAAAGTTAGTTCTTGTTATTGCTCATCATCTAGTGCTGCTAACATCATGAACGGCAGCTACGCTAGTTCCTTTCCACCTGTTCCTTTTTGTCTACCCATCCTGAGGCATCTGGAGATTGTGCCAGCTCCAGTAGGCAGAGGCCAACCCTGCGAGGATCCTGAGGCATCTAGAGATGGACCAGCTTCAGCTGGGTTCTGCTTCGTGAGGATTTGTGTACATCAAAGCAACACTGCCAGCCCAAAGTGGACTCAGAGGATGACAACAACCTCCTAATTAATACACACACTAACATTATACATATGCTGTATCTGCATCACACTGTAGACTGTACATAACTGCAGAAATGACATTGTTCATAATCACTCTCTTCGGTGTTTATAATAATTTATAATCACACTCTCCGGGGTCACCCAAATGAGAATGGGTTCCCTTTTGAGTCTGGTTCCCCTCAAGGTTTCTTCCTCTTACCATCTAAGGGAGTTTTTCCTTGCCACAGTCGCCTCAGGCTTGCTCACTAGGGATGATTTTGTCTAACATCTAGGACTTTTTGTATGTTTTTTGTTCCTATGTTCTATAAAGCTGCTTTGAGACAATGTTCATTGTTAAAAGCGCTATACAAATAAAATTGAATTGCTTATATTATAGCATCTGTCATTCCCTCACCAGAATGTGTTTTTTCCTCTGTTTTATCTTGATGGTGAGAAGAAGAAAAAATGCATTTTACTGATAAACAGGGGTGAAATGCTTTATCAATCAAATCCTAAAATTAGAATCAATATGAATTAGAAAAAAACAATATAATAAAGAATAAAAATATAGTAAGAATAGAATTTATATTTATATTTGTTACCATACAAATGCTGAAGTATTGCAATGAGATATTAGCATTAATATAAACCTGTCAGTAGTCAGAGCTAATATCGCAGCTGCTGTTATATAAAATGAATTGAGATTGAATTAACGCTGTGGCATAAATGTCACAAAGGTATGAAGCTGAAGCATGTCAGGAATAGACCTCTCACCTTCTCGCCCAGTTTTCTCAGGGCCGTGAGGATCTCCAGTTTTTGCTGAGTGTACACGTCTCTGGGAAGTTTCCCCACCATCACGTCACGGTCCATCTGGAGACGGAGCCCAACGATGTTAAACACCACCAAAACACTACCTAGCAACAGCATAATCTTTATCTTCAAGTTTATGTGTGTACACTTATCTGGTTTTCTGCTCAAGCTCACACTCACACCTCCCTGAATGGTCTTAATGTTTACTGTCAGCTAGCTGTACCAATCTTGGCCTCAGGCTATTAAGGCATGCTTTAGTGATTGACAGCCATCCAGATGATTTGTTACCTAACACAATTCATTAGTTTCAAGTTTCTCGTCATGTGTATAAATAGTATATCTATATACCCAAAGAGTGTCATTACACTTATTCAGGAGGAAGTTAATAATGAGAATGACTGGCAGGAAACCCACACAAACACGTTCCACTTTGGGAAATGAGTGACAGCAACTGCTATAATGGGAACACTGCTGAGGGTTAAGCTATTTTGGAGGAAGGCTATTTTACCTCTGATTACAAGTTTACATTTGTTAAAAAAATAAACAACAAGTAATAACGCACTCTCCGGTGTCAACCAGATGAGGATGGGTTCCCTTTGAGTCTAGTTTCTCTCAAGGTTTCTTCATTATATCGCCTCAGAGAGTTTTCCCTCGCCAATATCGCCTCTGGCTGGCTCATTAGGAATACGTTTCAATTTTATCTAGATTTTTATATATTTCTGTGAAGCTGCTTTGTGACAACATCTGTTGTAAAATAGAAGTGAATTATTAATATTATTTATAGAGCACTTTGCATTTTGATTTCATGATCTCACACAGAGATTCCAAACACTATGTGTGTTTATGATATTTAGATTGTAGATATGCTTTAACCGCTTATGTGGTGAAATAGTTATTAACGAATGTTGTGTTTTTTTTGTATTTCTTTCTTACCTCTGCTAATCTTGTGCGTAATTGCCCAGGCTGCTTCTTTGCAAACAGTCGAATAACTTCAGGGGTCTTAAATGCTTGGCTGATGGCAGCTTGGATAGCCTGATGGAGAATGTAAGAATTAAGTTTCGGCAAGAAAAAGGATATTTTTGCTACTTATTAATCATCAATAATGAATTATCTGTTAATGCTAACACACAAAATTTCTTGTTAAAATGAACTACTGTGATCCTTTTGTATGGGTTACGGTATCAATCTGAGTTAATGGGTAATCAATGGGTTAAGGTCAATCTGATCAATCTTAACCATGACACAATTATTTGGTCATTCAGAGAAAACATGACATCTGTATTAAAAAGTCTTACTAGCTGCATCCCTCCCAATTCATCCACGAGGGTCATGTTTCCGGACATGAGCTTTTTCAGGGACTCATTAAACTCATTCAGCTGCTCCAGTGTCTCTTTTTTGGTTTCCTCATACTCATCATCATCAAGCTCTTCTCTGGAATGAAGAAATAATTGACACGAGACAATTCAGTTAAAAGAACTGAAGTAAATTTCTTGAAAGAACTGAGGTACATTTTCACTAAATGGACTGAGGTAAATGTTCACTAAAAAGAACTGACGTAAATTTTCACTAAAAGAACTGAGGTAAATTTCTTGAAAGAACTGGGGTAAATTTTCACTAGAAGAAGTGAGGTAAATGTTCACTAAAAGAACTGAGGTTAATGTCTTGAAAGAACTGAGGTAAATTTCTTAAAAGATGTGAGGTAACATTTCACTAAAAGAACTGAGGTAAATTTTCACTTAAAGAACTGAGGTAAATTTCTTGAAAGAACTGGGGTAAATTTTCACTAAAAGAACTGAGGTAAATTTTCACTTAAAGAACTGAGGTAAATTTCTTAAAAGATGTGAGGTAACATTTCACTAAAAGAACTGAGGTAAATTTTCACTTAAAGAACTGAGGTAAATTTTCACTAAAAGAACTGGGGTAAATTTTCACTAAAAGAACTGAGGTAAATTTTCACTAGAAGAACTGAGGTAAATTTTCACTAGAAGAACTGAGGTAAATTTTCACTAGAAGAACTGAGGTAAATTTTCACTAGAAGAACTGAGGTAAATTTTCACTAGAAGAACTGAGGTAAATTTTCACTAGAAGAACTGAGGTAAATTTTCACTAGAAGAACTGAGGTAAATTTTCACTAGAAGAACTGAGGTAAATTTTCACTAGAAGAACTGAGGTAAATTTTCACTAGAAGAACTGAGGTAAATTTTCACTAGAAGAACTGAGGTAAATGTTCACTAAAAGAACTGAGGTTAATGTCTTGAAAGAACTGAGGTAAATTTCTTGAAAGAAGTGAGGTAAATTCTTTAACTAAAAGAACTGAGGTAAAGTTTCAATAAAAGAGCTAAGTTAAATTTTCACTAAATGAACTGAGGTAAATTTCTTTGAAAGAAGTGAGGTAAATTTTCACTAGAAGAACTGAGGTAATTTTCTTTTAAGTTTATATTACGTTTGCACATTTAATCTGTATGATTAACATGTAATTTTTAACTGCGGTCAAAATTTATTTTGTAGTGAAATTGTCACGTGAGTATTTTAGCTTGATGTGAACATGCTAGGCAAGTTTACTTTGATTAACCATTTTCTACATTTGCCCCAATGCCATTTGACTACTTGTTGAGTGGCAATTTTGGGATTTATGATCAGATCCTTACATTTGCCCAATTTTCCTGTTTCCAACACATCAACTTCAAGAACCGACTGTTCACTTCCTGCCTAATAAATCCCAACCCTTGACACTGAAACGAGATAATCAATGTTATTCTCTTTAACCATCAGTGGTTCTGACGTACTATGAGTTTGATCTGCCTCTAGTTTTTGTTCGGCTGTCTAGATTTGTATGGAATTACATTGTATGTGTTGGCAATTATGGATGTATTGAATACGAGGGGTGCGACTGCGACTGGGAGAGGGTATCTTGGTGTGTGTGTGTTGGTCAGTTAGGGCCTAACCCCAGCCATTTCCGGTTTGTTATTTTGGTCTTGGGTCCATTGTGCTGTACATATATCTCACACTATATCGAAATCTATCAACTTTTTAACTACTTGTAGTTTGTGTGACTCATTCCACCATACTCTGATGCACCATACACATATTCTATTCCATCTGATACATAACCTCTCATCAAAATACTATAAAGTACTGGACAATGCACAGTGACAAGATTTAACCACAGCAAAGCGCTTCACGTCAACAACTGACAGACTTAGAAGAGGCGCACGTGACTAGTGGAAATGTACAGTAAGTACGCAAGCGATAATCACCGCGTGACGTCATCACGGCGCGCAAATCTTTTCCCGGGAATGACGAAAATAGGTGATCAATTACGAAATCAACTCGTATGTCAATATAAGGTTATTTCATGTGTTATGGAATTCTTCTTGAACGTGTTTAAGGTGATACCTGATGATGCACTTCTACATTATGATGATGATGATGTTTTTTGTAGATGAAAGCGAAGAGAGAAGTTAGTAGAGTTGAAGGAGGTGTGGAACTTTACCTGCACTCCTCTAGATCTTGTAGCTGCTGCATTAATCGATCCAGCTGCTCCTCCATGTTCTGCTTTAGTTTCCCAGTTTCTGATTTCCCCCGAGAAGCCATTATATGTTTCTTAAATCAGCCTGAGAGATATTCAAATAGAGCTCATTAGCCAATCAGAAACAGGTCAGTGTTTCAACTTAAGACCCAAATTCACTCCACTGGAATTTTACAGCAGTTTAATATCAGTCTATATTTAACTTTTATATATAGTACGTATAAAAAGGAGACTTCACTTGTTGAATAACTAACAGTAAGCTGCAATCTAACATAACATAAAAAGTCCTGTGGACTAGAAAAGAAAAGGGTGGGTCTGTCAATAGATGGTGTTTTAACTTATTGTGCATTCCCATGCAAAACCTGTATACAAAGGACCTGTTTGTAGGTACCGTGTTTGCCTGAGTAAAAACCATAGCGAATGTCAGGTATAGCTAACGTTTATACTTTTAATAAAGATATATAGCAGATATCCTCTCGTGGTTTTTTTTTTTGTTTGTTTGTTTGTTTTTAGAAAATTATGGTTTAGGTTAAAACAGCAAACTGATGATTTAATTCAAACAGGCAATTTATTTATAATCTTTTTAATGTTCTTTTAAAAGTAATAAGCATGAAATATTAGCTTTTACATTATCGAAAGTTATTAGCACGCTCTTACATTACTAAAGATAAAGTTTTGATTAAAAAATATATATTTTTAAAGAAATCCAGGCACATATGTGACTACCTAAGCAGTCTATAGTGACAGCCAATGAGATTGAAACAGGAAGCGAGAGGATACAGGATTTGACGGTGCTAGAGATCCAGATAATGGACAACCACCGTAACAGTTTGTGCGCAGCTTGGAAGTAAAGCCAAAAGCAAACAGTAAGCTGCAGATTTTTATTTTTTATATATAATTTATCACACCGAACAGCTTCACGGCTTTATGGGTATACAGTTTTCGCAGAAAGAACGGCGTGTTGACTTCACGCGTAGTTCCAGGTTTCCAGCTTTCTCAATATGGGGCTAATTTTCTGCTGCGTTATTTTTGCGCCGAATTGAGGTTCATAAACAAATTTCTCACCCTGTTTATTACTTTAAATGGTTCATGAACACATGCGAGTCTGTTTATGCGATTAAATATCTGCTATGTTCTTGAATTACTCATAATTAGAGTACTAAGTTATGCCTATTCACATAATAATGATTAATAATTTTGATTTCATATAGTTATGGGACATTACTATTATTATTATTGTGATTGTAAGCCAATTAGAGACAACCATGCTGGAGAATTAACCAGTCAGCGCGATAGATAGATAGACTGATTGATAGACTGACTGATTGATAGATAGATAGATATATAGACTGATTGATTGATAGATAGATAGATAGATAGATAGATAGATAGATAGATAGATAGATAGATAGATAGACTGATTGA
>NC_080724.1:16695000-16742500 GCF_019097595.1 Hemibagrus wyckioides
AATGTTTTAATGGTGGCCGGGGATCGAAGTTGTCAGCGAGGCTTCCTGTCTGGAAATGCAGTTTTTTGCTTAAAGTCACCTCCTCCTCTCATCTCATGCAGAAGACGCAGGGACCTGGAGTGGGCAGGCGGAATTTGAGGAAATTGCTTTAAAAACATTGAACGCGTGCGAGCGCAGGGAGCCGCAAAACAAATTTTTAAGAGGTAACCTTGGAAATCAATTAAGCTTTCCATGTGAGCTGGAAAAGCCACCCTGTTTAATTTTCCCCTTTCTTTCTTAAGGGACGAGCTGCCCGTCAAGCTGCATCTTACTAAAAGCTTTGTTGCTCTGCCTTATTTAATTTTAAATACAGGCTTTTAAAAAGTTAAGACGCTTGTTTAAGAAATGCCGTAATTCATTGTGGTGACTGTGGTGGCAGAGTTAAACACAGTTTATAGGTTGAGAAAGAAAGGGATTGATGGTATGGAAGTCAGAGAGAAATGGAGAGAAGGATTGTGTTATAAGATGGCCGTGTACATCCTCTCCGCTGTGGAGTCTGAGTCTTCCTCTCTCCGACTTCCTCACACGCAGCAGGTGGAGGTTTCTGCACTCCTAATTGATAACTAATCGAGCAGCTTGTGCTGTGTTCCCCCTGGAGGACGGGCCCTAATGGTGGCTTGGCTTGCTCAGCAGTGTGGCCCCGGAAACCGCTAAATGAAATATATCCTAGCAGATAATGACTCTGAGTGACACGCTCTGACACCAAGCAGCGGCCGACCTCTCCGCCATCCCTCCTCCCTTCATCACCTTCCCCCGTCTCTGGCTCTGGCTCTGATCCTATGCATCGGCACTGGGCACGGTTCCTCGTGGCGGAAATACAACCAACTCAGGCAGTTAATCTGTATGGATATCGGCTTAAGGACCCTCGAGAGGTGTCGGGAGGCTCTGTGCAGTGCCTTTGCCATGCCCTGCTGCCAAAGCTGCTGCCAGCTCCTCACAGAGGTCTTGCCACCCAGCTCTGAGCTGCCAACGTGGCTAATTAACCTCCACTGCCAGGGTCGTGCTCAATCTGGCTCCATCTGAAGCACTGCTTTAGCACAGGAGCTAAATGCTATAGATTGTTTCAGTCAGATCTACTAATGAATGTAAAAATAAAGTAAACAGAAATAAACAGTGATGCTAGTCAGATTGAGGCATGGGTTCATGCTTGCAAAATCGATTTGCATGAAACAATCTGTATCAGAAGTTATTAAAAGTTAAGTTGAAATTGAGTAAATAAAATAAACATAAGTCTCTTACTTTTAATCAATTTCATACAATCCTCAACCTAAACCTCCCCCCCTCCTCCTCATAGCTTGTTCAACACCATTCATTTTTCCCAGAGATGAAATACTGGAAGATTTTGGTATTTTGCCAGCTACCAGTTCCTTTCACTTCCTGTTCAGCCTTCATACCTTCATTCCTTAGTTATGCAACCAAGCTAAAAGTTTATTAGATAAGCTCAGGGTCGCTAACAAAGTTTATCTCTTGCCATGTTGAGCTCTCTACCTTATTCTCCATGCCAGTTTTGTTTCTTAGGATTGTGCGTTTGCTGCCTAATTACTCCCTGTACAGCATATTTCCTTTTCCGCTTCGCATTTAAAAATATACAGTGCCATTTTGCGTCCATTGTGCTGCATGGTGTGTGTCCGTGTGTGCCTTTGTTTTTTCAGGGCTTGTTTGTTTGTGCTAGTCATGCCGGTCCCTGGCTGGAGTATTGTACTTGGCTGAGGGCTTCTGTCTGCAAGAGCGGGGGGTTGAGGAAGGGGGGGGTGAGAGAGAGAAAGAGAGAGAGAGGTTCGCTGAGAAGTCAGAGCAGGTCCCTCAAGGTCGTCTCAAAGACAGCATGCCGCATGCAAGGTCACATCCAAGACTAAAAGCAATAAGTGCTTTATTGATAGCAAAAACACACTACAAGCATCAGCTGATTAATAATAAAACAGATTTGTGTCCGTCTGCATGTCTGCCTCCGTCTTTGTTGATGTCCTCACGTTTCGCTTCAAGCGTTTGTTGTTTGAGGGGAAAAGAGTTTGTTTTGGTGCATTTGTATGTTGAGCGTAATTGTTTTGTCTCGATGCACATCCTCACACTAAGCATTGATTCCTGCAGCAGAATCTAAAAAATTTATTAGAATCCATCAGATAAAAGAGGACGGGGAAGTGAAGTGGGTGTGCATGAAATTCCACACGTTTCAGCATTCCTTTATAGCGTCACTTCACATTTCATTTGGCCTGTACGCCCTCGGTGCTAATAGCTTACTTAAATTCAACATCGGGGATTTTCAACCACTATTAGCTGCTAGTTTGTGAAGGAGAATTCAGGAGGTTCAAAAAAAAAAAAAAAATCTCACGCTCTTTATATGTTTCTTAAAAATCCCTACAAGCATAGATTGGTTTATTTAGTTGAGGTTAAGGTTGGGTTTAGGTTTCAGTGGAAGCATACCATTAATTATTACGCCACACAAGTATGACAAACAAATGTGTGTTTTTTTTTTTTGTCAACCGAATGTCTCTCGATCGTCATTCGAGACTTTTACTTTTCTTTTACTAATGAAAAGTAAAAGTAAGGCCTAACAAGCCTGTTTTACCTCCAAAACCTGCTAAGAATCAAGAAATCCATCTGTGTTTTCTTCTGGGGGAAATGGCCTGGGATTCACCCCCCCCATAAGAACATTCCCGCCTCACTCAGTACCCCAACAACACCCTCTTCCCCGACTCCTATCCCTTTAAAATGCAGTCGGCAGTGGCATTGTTTTTAATCATCAGAACCCAGAAATTATTATTATCGCCTCTGACGCGGCAATTAAAACTTCAGGTCAGAAGCACAACGAGCGGTGATCAGCGGTGAAGCTGAGAAGTTTTAATTAGACGATCAGAACCATTAATGCACAAAAAAAAGGTGTGCGCTGGGAAATTAACGCGAACGTCTTAATCAGGGTTACCAACTCTGAAGAGGAGTCAAGTGAACAGAGAGCAAAAAACAAATCATTTCCGCACCACTGGGACAAAACTCAATTAAATATGCATGCAGAAAATGGAAATTTGGAGCATCAGCACAGACTGTTGGAAAAAATTACGGCAAATCTGGACACGGGGTCGCGGACCTGCTTATTGTTATTCTTGTGTAATAAAAGTGAAAGAGGGGGCCAGATGCAGGGGACTGGAGGATTGGTCCATCAGTGGCTTTCCGCTTGGCTTCCCTGAGCCCACGTTCACACCCTCAGGGGAGCGTGGAAACACACACACACACTCACGTCCTGCGAACTGTAAATTTCATAAAATAAAAACAGAATTGCGCTGTTTTATTTTTACTTCAGGTGTGGGAGGTTGGTGCTTGTGCATTTTTGTGTATGTATGAGTAGGGGGTAGGGAACACACACACACACACACACTCGTACACAGAGCTTTGGATACAGACTTCCATGGGAAACAGGGACACAAAGAGTTCATGCAGGCACATGCCAAGAGCCCGGCCTTGTCGCTTAATCTGCTGAGGAGGTTATGATCTTACAGAGGTGCTTTTTAAGGACAGAGAGAAGAAGGGATGAAACTGTGAAGCATGCTAAATAATGAAAAATAATCTCTTACAATCCTGGCATTTCCCATGCCTATTTTATATTAATTAACTCACCATATGATGGGGGGTTTTGTCCTTGTCAGTCAAGCTATGCTGAAATGGCGATTGAATTCCCTACATTACAACATTAACACCCTGAATGTCTACGAGGCTGGACCGGGGATCAGGTTATAGATTTATAGACAGATGCCATGAGTCTCTGAGTAAAGCAGAACACACAGGAACATATTTCCTATAGAACATAGCAGGCAGCAGATCTATGTTGGGAAATAGGTGTGGTGTGGTTTGTTTCTAGAACGTTCTGCCTGCCAGTTCAGTGCCAGGTGATAAACGCAAGTGTCATCTCCTACAATTTCTGTGTATACCGTGGCTGTCAGAGAAAGGAGAAAAGGAGGAGAGAGAGAGGGAGAGGGAGAGGACAGGACATGCCAATCTAAGCAGTCATTAACAGCCACTTCCCCACTCTGGCAGGCTGATTGCAGTCTGCACACGTTCACACAAATAATGCACTTCCAACAGCATTATTAGGATTTGAAACACCACTTGATTGGGCATGATATCATTCTGGCACATAAACAGAAGCTCCGCATTAAACAAGAAGACATGGAGAGTCTGGAGAGCCGTGACAGACTGACTTCAGGAGAGAGCGTTCTTTCGTTCGTTCATTTTTTCATTATTTTTTCTTTAAAGAGTGTTTTTATTTCAGTCATTTTTTTAGCATTCGCTCTGCGGCAGCGTAGCGCCGTTCTGACAAGAAGCAGGACTTATGAGGCCTTTGATGTACATCTTGGGCTGTGGAGATAAAACGAAAGACCTCTCTCGCTCTTATTGTCGAAATTGTTTAAAATAGTTGGAGCGTTCTTTTTTTGCGCAAAGGTTTTCTCCTTATACAGTAACGGGATTACCCGCCTTCCAGCTCTGCAGTCTTTCCGTGAAAATCTTGTCAGCGTTACAATAAACATATCCTCTTAAGAAAAACAAGTTTGGTTTAGTTATGATGATCCCCGCTGCTCGGTTTATGAAGCCGAGGTGGACGAGCATCTTCGAGCACCTCCGAGACCCGGCTGTATCCCTGTCGTTTCGCTTGCGCTTAGAAAAGCAGGTCAGAGTGTGGAATTAATAGGGCTTTGCTGCTTGTTACACCTATTTTTGTGAACGTGAACGCCGGTCCCATGAGAGCTGGAAAGCCTCCCGTGTGAGTGCCTGTGCTTTCATCTCCGTCCCCGCTGATTTTATCGCATTGTGCGCTATCATGCACACAAACGACTGGAGGTAAACAGCACGGTTGCCATAGCAATCGGCAGTGTCGGCAAAAGCAGAGGCGGCTCGGTTTGTCAGGCGTGTACTCAAAATCAACGGTTATGAGTGGCTCGGCCTGTTTGTTGAACTCTGTCTTGTATAATCCTTTTTTATTACTCTTTTAACCGCAGGTCCTGACATAACACGAGACATTTAATGCACACCCGGCAGTATCAAACAACATATACCCTCACTGTCCACTTTATTAGGAACCCCCTGCACCTTCACGCAGTTGTCCAATCATGAAGCAGTAGCGCGACGGATAAACTGCAGGTCTTGCGGTATTTTTCACGCACAACCATATCGAGAGTTTACTTAATATTATTGGTGCGAAAAACATCTAGCTCGAGTGAGAAACACGTTGTTGATGAGTTCTTGTGCCTAGTCTCAGCTTCCTGTTCTGAGATGAAAGGAGTCAAAACCGATGTAGCCTTCTGCTTTTGAAGCCTCAAGATTTCACATATGGGTCACATATGTCCAATTCTTTTCTTTTCTCCTCACCACGGTTGTAAAGAGTGGCTATGCCAGCTCTTAGCTCGATCCAGTGCTGCAAAACGGGTCACTAGACCTCTGTTTGACCTGCGTCTGTATGATCCGTATGCATTGTATTGCTGCCACATGATGAGATCATTCAACAAATGAACAATATTGGTGCTCCTAATATTGTGGACGGTAATTGCATACCATCATTATAGATTCGGATAGGATCTCTAGAATCGACAGATACTGACCAGTATGTGCTGGTTAGCAGGGACACACCCAAATTTGTGAGTAATGGAAAGAAAGTACTTCATATAAGATGATGCTAGATTACATTGTTCAGGAAATCTGTACTTAAAGCAAGAAATAGTGGCTCAGTAACCAGAAAAATGACCTTTACTGTTACGCCCAAATGACCTCAATCTTCCTTCGGAGGTGTTCTGAAAAAATACTTTAGAATTTATGTCTTCCACTTCCTAATAGTTTTTCCAGCTGATTTTTTTTTTTGGTCCTAAATTGCTGCCCTCTGCAGCGTGAACCCTTCACCTCGGCCCTGCAATTGTCTCAGGGTGAAAGCCTCCCGTTCAGCAGTGTTTAGACTCCAGTGGTGTGTGTGTGTGTGTGTGTGTGTGTTACGGAGAGGCGCGGGACGCCACACGACGCGTAATTCCTCAGCTTATTGTTTCAGAGAGGAAGGGCTGAGCACAAACACGGTAACTGAGAAAGCATGTGCCGAGGCCACGGGGCCCCCAGGACGCTGTCTGACAGAACAGTTTAACCTTCAGCTGTGCGAATTTAACACTCGAAAACAACACCAACAACAGAAAAAAAGAGAAAAAGTGGAGACAATGTGGAGTAATAGTGTAGTAATGGAATGAGTGAGTGGGAAATCCTGATTAGATCATCTGGTGCATGTGTTTGCACAAGAATGGTATGTCCCTCATTTTCTATTGATGACTTAATGAGAAAAGGTCAGAAATAGTAATTGTGTGTGGTGGATAAAAAAAAATGTCCATAGTCTTTCTCAGAAGAAAAAGCTTAATTTAAAAAAAAAAGCATAGCATGAATCAGTGTTACGTATTTATAAAAGAAGCGCAGAGAAGTTAAAAGAAAGCTCTTCATATACATACAGAGAGTCACCTAGGAAAACATTTAGAACAGATCATTTATATAATGCATTAAGCTTCAGGTTAATATATTTTTGGTTAATATATTTATATACTTTTGCGAAGACGCTTGCCATGCGGTCCATTTGGATGGCGCAGGTGAGATCTGGAGCCACACATATTCCTTCTCTGAAAGTACAGTGTCTCTTAACATCAGTAGACTTGCCCTCTGCTAGTCAATGAGGTTGACACAGGAAGTGTGGGTCTCTGTGTGTGTGTGTGTGTGTGTGTGTGTGTGTCAATCTAAGATAAACGTTTTGATGTCTAAAAGACCACCAACATGACATTTTTATACCACACCATCCTGTGGAACTTCCACAGTGGAACAATTTTATAAGTCGGCTGCTGTTCAGTACTATACATGACATGTCGAGTCTTAGAAAGAGTTCCTGCTTTCAAATAAAAGTGACCAAAAATATCCACCTTGTAAACCAGCCATGTACCTTTTACATTTCCTTTGTATTATTGTTTTTAGATCTGGCTAATTGTTGGCGGGTTAGCTAGCTAAGGTATGTGTGTGTGTGTGTGTGTGTGTTAGAGGGGATTTCCAAATTGTGAGATTCATTGCATCTTCCAGGGTATAATAGTAAATTAAAATGGTATTTAAGGCATTTCTTAAAAAAAACAAATCATGCTAGCTAAGGTTAGTTCTAGCTAGTTAGTTCTAGCTTAAATATTAAAATATAGGTTTCAAATATAATCTCTATTCCGACATCATTAGCATTATGCTAGTCCAGGCGGCCCAAAATTCTGGCACCGTTTGATCCTTCCCCTGCTGTAGTCTCATAATCTGCTAGCGAGTTGAGTCAGGTGTGTTTGAGCATTAAACCTAGCACACTGTAGCCTCCACATGGCTCCAGCACTCCGTGACTCTAACTGTAAGACAGGAAGGTGATGCTGGGTTAAAGGCTCAGGGCTAACAGCTGCCGACTGAAAGCTCTATCATTTTTCCTTTATACCATTTTTGTGTGCCTTCTAGAGCTTTCTACAGAGAAGCCGTCATGTCCCCCTGCTGTCAGAGTTAAGGCTGAACAGAGCTCTCATTGGCAGGAGCTTGGGCCTCTTTAGGTAAAGAGAGTCTACAGTGTCAGGCTGTTTTTATTCCGCTGTCATGTCGAGGATTAAATCTCAATGCCGTGGCTGCTCAGTGCGCCGTTGGGGGTCTGATTGTGATCTAGTCGACTTTTTTGCTTCTAGGTTCTCAGTGACAGAAAAGATGAAGTCTGTCCTCTCATCTTCTCTCTCGCTCTCTCTCTTGGTTCTTGCAGTATATACATAGAACTTAATCTTTTCCCTTCTTGTTGTCGAATTGGTGAATGGACTTGAGTATTTTAAGGAAAATATGCAGGCAGAATGAGCATTGAGATTTTTATTCAGCCTACTTCATTATTTCTTGTGAAAGCCTTTGTTATACGGTGTGTAAGTGGCGTGTAGGAGCAGCATCACTCTTCTGAAACGCTTTGTTAACCCTCATCTGTAGCTGTATAATTGTATCTGAGGAAAAGGGTCATAGTCATGGAATTACAATATTGCTTTAGTTATCAACAATTCTTGTCTAAATTGCTTTTTTTCTTCTTCTCTGTCTCTGTCTTATTTGCAGCTGAAAGGGGTTTATGCACTGAAAAGACCTCAGGAAAATCCACAATGGCCGCCAAAAGAAAAGGTGGCCTAAAACTCAACGCTATCTGTGCCAAGTTGAGCCGGCAAGTGGTGTACGATGGCAGCTCCCAGAACGCAGAGGGCGACCAGAGCCTGGCGGACAACAGCGAGCGGGGCAGTTCGCACTATGACGAGGGCGACAGACCCGATAGCGATTTCTCCGAAGGCCTGACGCTGGGTCAGAGCCTGGAGGATGACCAGAAACGTCGTGAGGCCATCGAGAAGTGGGTGAATGGCGAGTACGCTGACGACCCGGCATCCGTAGACGACGATGAGCCTAAAAGCTCCAAAGCCAATGGCGGAGAAGACGGGCCTCCCGAAGGCGTGTACATGGTCCAGCCCAAAGGCTGCAGTGATGATGAAGACAATGGGAACGATGCCGATGCGATGCCCATGTCCCACGAGGGCAGTTTCCATGACGACCGGGATTCGGACAGTCCTCAAAAAGAGACGAGCTACCCGCCGTCCAGCGAGGCCCCAAACTGCCAAGCTTCCTTCACTGCTCCAGGTACAAACTTCTTCACCGCTTGGAGGTTTTCCTTAGATGTTTAGTTTAGTTTTCTCTTCTTCCCTCGACCCATTCAGGAACTATAACAACAAGGAGAGTCTGACACAGGAAATGGAGCTGTATTCTTACAGGCTTAAACGATTTTTTATCTGAAAGCACTATCTAGAGTTACTACTCGCATATCCAATGACGCTTATTCTGACAGGTGGAACTGGGAAGACAGGAACTTATGTGATTTCCTGCAACAATAACTGAATATTTGGAACAGGCTCACAGAGAAAACTGTGTTATACACAGAGCAGCAGAGAGCCAGGAGTGTTGGCAGGGCAGATTAAATATTATATTACACCCAGGATTATATTTTGACCCTTTTATTTTACTACCTACCAAATCCAGCACTTTAGTAGCCAAGGCTCTTCTGCTTTAAGTGTCCATCATTAACTCTGTTACACTGAATCCGTCTCACATACGACATATTAAATAAGAAACAGCTAACGTGCATGCTGGGAGAAAAGTGCTCAGGGAGAGCTCTTATTTTTATGAGCACCTTACTTGCAAAAACAGGCTAATTGCACTTGTGTACCATCCAAGTATTTTGCTTTTTGACCTTTGGAAAAAAATTGCCTTGAAACCTTATGCTTTCTCTTCTTAGTATCAGACGTTACTATCAGTCAGATTAGATGGCAAACTTGTTGGCATATCCTATAAAGTGGCAATAACACCAGAAAACAGCAAAAACAAATATTTACTGCTTAACAACAGGCTGAACTTTGAGACCAGCCGCAGACTTATCTGCGATCTGCGAGGTACAGTAGTGCTTGAAGCACAATACCACTCAAGCTGAAGCAGATAACAAACGCAGATAAGGCAACGCTGCCCCTTTTTTCAGTACAGCAGTTAAAATCTGGTTGGTCTGGTACATTTTTTTTTGCTTACAGTACTTCACTTTGCAGAAGACGTATTTTCCATTTCATCTTATTTTCCACTAGTGTGACTGTTTGCCTGTGGCAGTTAAATTCTGCTTTTACTCTCCTCGCAGCTATACAAGCGCAGGAAAGTGGTCTGGTCTTATCGAAGTTTTTCTTAGCAAATGTTAATTAGTTCTGTTTGTAAAAAGAAAGAAATAAGAGCAGTAAACATGACGCATGAAACATGCTACACCTTTTTCGTCCGCAGCAGTTTACAGTTTGCAACTGCAGAGTTTCAAGGCTACATCTTCTTCTTCTTCTTCTTCATCTTCTTTTTTCCTTTTGACTTGTTTTTCTTTCTACGACCCCCCACCCCTCCCCAACCCGCCACCCTCTCTTCTTCTCCCTCCTCCTCTTTTGTTAATTGTAACTAGGGCATCTATATTGCCATGTTACTGAGCGGTTCACAATTAAAATATTTCCCCCCCCCTTTCCCTTTTCCTCGCTGCTGTCTTTCAAAGGCTGATGCGGAGCTCACATAATTATGCATATAAACATAGTGGCTTAATTATCTCTCACAACATCAGTGACAATGTAATTAACAAACATTGCAAGATCAATGAGAGAAACTGCGACCTTCAAAACATTTAACTCCTCACTTGGAGGCGCCATGTGGGTTCCCTATCAGCTCCACGAGCCCAGAACGCTCCTCGTGCAGCACTTTGACGCCTCGCAGAATTCTCACGCAGCCCGTAAAAAAAAAAAAAAGTCGGCTCTGTACGAAGCGTCTGTTAACGCAGAGAGAGAGAGAGACGAGCGTCGGATTATATCGGCTGGACCGGGAGAATAAAAACTCTTCAAAGGTTATATGCATTATATTCGTTTTAGTCCGCTGGGCCATTTTTAATTGTAAGTTTGTTTGTTTGTAAAATCTGTAAACCCTGTACCATCAGTAGGTAAATAGGAATTCTATTTTAATTCAGTTCTATTTGTATAGAACTTTTGAACAGTCGCAAAGCAGCTTTAAATATCGAATAAAAATGAGAAAGTTTCGAATTAAGTTATCGTTTTATCCCTAATGAGTAAGCCTGAGGCGACGGTGACGAGGAAAAACTCCCTGAGACGCTACGAGGAAGAAACCGTGAGAGGAAGCAGACTCAAAAGGGAACCCATTCTCATCTGGTCATTTCTTATAAACATTATTAGCTTTTCCTGTATTTGTTAATTTTCCCATATGAAATTAACCTAAACACTAAATAGCTACAACAGACCGAATGACTAGCACCAGACATTTTCCTGCCGTCCTCAAGTTGTCAGTAAATCCTTGATTAATCCATAAATAGCTCCCCACCTCCTCCTCCTCAACCCCCCATAAGTGGGTCCTAATCATTTCTTCCCTTCTCACACATTCAGATGTTCACCTCGGGATTCGATGGCCATGTTTGGTGAGCCAAAGAGAGATATACCCTAGTGCCTATTTGTTATCACAGAGTGCGGGGAAAAAAAATGTAGCTCAATTGGCCTCAAACGCAGACAAGGACTGTGTCACAGGCTGGAATGTGGCAGCATAAAGTGGCAAGACTAAGGGTACTTCTTTTACACTCTCCAGTGATGAAAGAAAGAGAGAGAGAGAGAGAGAGAGAGAGAGAGAAGGAGAGAGAGAGAGGGAGGGAGGTAAAGCGAGCGAGGCGAGTCGGGAGTGCAGCCAGGCAAATCGTACCTTTCCTCCAAAGCCGCGGCTTCCCAGCCACATGCACATGGCATGATTAGGAGGATGTGTGATAAGGTTGGAGAAGAAAAGCTCATTTACATGCTGTTTTAAAAGGTTATCTGCTCTTGGGTCCTGGCTTAATGTGCGCAGTTTGAGTCTAATCAGTCTACTGACATTGATAGTGCGCTCAACATGTCCTTTACTTTTATTTTTACTTTTTTTTTAAAAATAACACAGCTGCTCCTGACATTACTAGTTCCGAGTACTACTGCCATATGGGTATTTACACAAATACAGAAAGAAAAACAGAACAAATACAGATTTTACTAAACCTGCAGCCAATGACAGTAATCATAGATAGCTACTTTGAGCAGCACAGGGGGATTTCTATAAGGAAATGATGGGACTTTCCCCACTGTTTCAAAGCCTATGGGTGAAATAAGACCAGACACATGAGCGGCTTTGATTAGTGTCCTTGGAAAGTGTTCAGGGATAGAGATTAAAGACCTTGTGCTTACTTTAAAGCTGGGTAAAAATCGCATGACCCGACACGACGGCTCTGAAGCAGGCACGTCCTATAGGAGACCACATTTCAAATTTATGACTGATATCCAGCCTTATCAGAGTGAGTCATGTTCTTTAAACAGTTAAAAATGTTCTTGTCACTGCTAAAAGATTAGTTATTTAGAGTTAATTATTAATTAGAAATTAAATAATAAAAAAAAAAAATTGCTTTTGCCATAAAACAGCTCAAATGATCTACGCCCTACGGTATCAGAAGGATTGAATCTAGGCACAAAAATAAATCGGCTCTTATCTTTCATTCAGCCTCATAAATGTTTTTAAATCATTTTTTAGAACTAGGAAGGGTTTTGATGCCTTACCCAAGTATTT
Organism: Hemibagrus wyckioides; assembly: GCF_019097595.1. Taxonomy (NCBI): domain Eukaryota; kingdom Metazoa; phylum Chordata; class Actinopteri; order Siluriformes; family Bagridae; genus Hemibagrus; species Hemibagrus wyckioides. The sequence goes on from NC_080724.1 coordinate 16,707,220, forward strand.
TACCCAAAACAAAGCAGCGGATGTTTCCTCAAAAATGCCTCATATAGTTCGTTTAAATTTTTCATGATCCTTCAATCTGCCAGATCGCCTTTCATTGTAATGTGCTATGGAGAGGAGTAACCCTGATGCTGCGATGGAAATTTGGGGATTATTTTACATGCTGAGAATGAGATGTGAAAAGCAGGGGGGAGAGAGACCGATTTAGCCATAACACAGAAATACGAGACCAAAGCTGAAATATTTTGGTATTAATTACCAAGGCCGTGGCTCGCGTTACCGCTCTCTTACGTTCGCCAGTGATGAAAAAAGCAATCAAATAAATGAAGAAAAGGTCTGGAGCAGAGCTGGCATGAGGCCAGGACAGAGAAAGAGAGAAAGAGAGAGAGAGAGGGAGAGGCCAAGAGTCCCAGGAGTGTATCTGACACCAGGGTGAAGTTGTCATCTAAAGCACGGTGCAAGCATCATGCCATGACTGATGACTGATGACTGACGAACTACCTCAAGACAACATTTTTTACATGTATATGCATGCGTAAACACTATATGAAACTCTGGGGGGGCATGCGCCATTCATGTGAGTGTGTTTACCTCTCTACAGGAATACATACTCTACACACACACACACACACACACACACAGTCTTAGTAGTTCCTTGCTTTTTAGACCAAAGCATTTTCTTCCAGCCCATCTCCCTGAACCTTTTCCCTCAACCTGGATGAAAGTTAATGGCGCAGAATTAATTTCTACATAACGCAATTAAACTATGCGTTTATTGCATTTTTGCTCTGTCCTTGGGGAGGACAGTGTGTTTTAATTAACTTTAAAAGAAAAAGTGAACTTTCATTGCTCGAGTAAATGAAGAGCATTTTAAGTGGTGACCAGTTAAATATTTTCTGCCCTGTATGTGCGCGTGTGGTGGACAGAACAACATTTTCATAGCAAAAGCTGTGCATGATGATGGGTCAATGACTTAAAATCTACTGGATATACCATAAAGTTTTCTACTGTTTCTATCTTTATGTGTTTAAATTTTTTCTGAAATCTGCTTTTCATTAAATATATACAAATATATGTAGGGAATAAATAAAAGTGTTAATTAAAAAGTGTTATTAAGTCAATTAAAAGCTACCGGATAAATTAAATTAATTATAATTATATATTATATTTGTTATATATGTTCAATATTTTTGTCATATCACACACCCCTATTCTATATACAGTACATGCAAAGTGTGCATTATTTCAATACTTGGAATAAGGTATAAATATCAGTGACTGTGGGTCAACATGCAATGTTGTGTTAAATCTAATCTTCTAGGGGAAGCCTCTGTCCTGCGCGACTATGCAGCCAGCACCATGAATGAGTTCCTCCACATGTTTGGCTATGAGGAACAGCAGGGTCGTGACGAGCTGGCCAAGAAGATCAGCTTTGAGAAGATGAAAGCTGCTACCTCAGACCCCTCATCCCTGACTAGCGAGGAGGCCACGCGCCGAGCACGCTTCTCCAAGTACGAGGAGTACATCCGCAAGCTGAAGGTCGGAGAAGCCCTGCCCTGGCCCATACACACCAAACCCGAGGAGCTGGACTCGAAGATAACGCCGGAAAAGAGCGCCACGCTCCTGCCGCCGTCCGCCTGCCTCCCAGGAACCGAGGCTCAGATGTTTTCCCCCAGCATGGAGCACAAGCAAGCCCAGCTCAGCGGCACTGGCGTTCCCACTCATAACCTGGCATCCCGTGCCTCCAAATATGACTTTTTCATCCAGAAACTGAAGATGGGCGAGAGCCTGACGCAGCAGAACGGCAATGCTTATAAGAGGCCTTCCAAATATGACTTGGAGAACGTCAAATACTTGCATCTCTTCAAGCCTGGAGAAGGCAACCCTGATATGGGCGGGGCAATAGCTTTTAAGACAGGTAAAGTGGGCCGCCCTTCCAAATATGATATACGAAACATCCAGAAGCTTCTTCCTGGGAAGGGTGATTCTCCTATGATGCCTGGTGTTCTGTCCTCCACCCCGGCCACCCCAGCCACGCCCGTGATTCCCACAGCTGCTTCTGCCGGAGCTGTTGGACCCCCATGCCTACCAGTGGACCAGGGGGGGCATATAGGCTTTAACACTGACTACATGAAGTCCAGCTTCTCCAAGACTGACTCCATCACTACTGGAACTGTTTCCTCAGCCAAGTAAGATTCCCCACACACACTTCACATATTCCAGATCTGACTTTTGCCTATTGGTTACTAAGGCCACTGCGAATGAAGCATATTGCTTCTCTGTGTTAACATGATTGTCTGAATTAATCAGGGGTTTAATTTTTAGATGCCCACTGAACGCTTTGCTTTTAAGCTAGCTACACTCGATCACTTCAGCCCCAGCAGCCCCCACCATGGGCATGGCAGTGATGATATATGGTTGGCTCTCACCCTCGCTGAATGAATTACCCATTAAACCCTAGAAGTCTATGTTTAGATCATGGATACCAGATAGTTAGATGTATTACTGCTAAAAACTGTGTCGCCATGGGATGCAAATTAATACATTTTAGCGTGGTCTCATTTTTCTCTGGTCAGTTTCTCAGTGGAACACCTCATTTTGGCTTCTTATTTTCCAAGAACTGAGAAATTGTTATATTTATATTACATTTATAAAAAGATATGATGCTGGTTTGGTGTCACACTGAAGCTGACTTCCTCTTTTAGCTTTGGTAGTGTAACAATTTGTGGTTTTATTAGTGTGGGAATGTGGCTCAACCAAGGTCTGCTGGAGTGGATGCTACATTTTAAAAGCAGTTTATGGGGCACTTGCAGTGCTGCGACTGTCTCTGCTCACGCGTGACTTTTTGTGTACTTAAGGTTTATCTCAATGAGAACCCAGAGACCCTCAGGCTCTTCTTACATCAGAGCATGCACACACCCTCCCACCCACACACACATACACACTCAAACATGCACACCCATGAGCATTTACACATGCACTCACAGCAGGTAATCCGCTGCCAAAACCAACGCCTTAAAAGGTACATTAACCTAAGGCTAACTCCCACGTGGAGCTGCTTCGAGTTGTCACCGGTGTCAGGATTGTGGAGAACCTGCTGCATGCAGAGTCACTGTTTCAGATGATGATAAAAGGTGCAATAAGAGCTTTAGTCGTCCTTCAAATCACAGCCAGTTGAATAAAAATAAAAAAAAATCCAGCATATGCTTATGCGTCAGATCACTTCATCCTTCCATTTGTGCACTCTCAAGAAAAAAAAAATAATGCACATGAATCATTTATACATTCAGAAACATCTCAGCTCTGCCTTCATTTTTGGGAAGGCATGCATCAAGGTTGGGTTCTACCTCCCTGATTCACTCGCAGATAAAACTGCTGTGACACGCTAGAAAACCTTTATTGATAGCCCCGAAGTTTGAAACGCTTAAGTAAATATTGTGACAGGTTTTTATTATTAACGACGGCATGTGCTGCCATTAATTCCATCCCTTTTCTGTGCGCTACAACAGAAACGGCCATCCTGTGGAGAAACCCGTGACAGAAGATGTCAATGTCTACCAGAAATATATTGCCAGGTATGAAAATATCCATCCTCTGAAAAATTTCAGAGTAACTTCTTGCTGGTATTTTTTATTTATTTATTTATTTGTTTGTTTATTTATTTTTGAAGCTGTTTTATAGACTAATAAAGTATGTAGGCAAAATAGCTTTTGTGCATAGACTATAAATTACTTATAAGCAAGCAGGAAGATGAATTTACATAAAAGAAAGCGAGTCATTTCTTTGGCAGTGTCACACTTCCTGCCTGCATTGTGCTTCGTGTGTAATAATGACGGCAGAGGCTGTGAAATCTTAAGCAAACATCGGGAAACGTTTGCAAATACATTTCACACATTAGCTGCTCTTTATAAGCAAACTCCCCTGTGTTCACACTCTCCTGAGCAGTATTTCTAAGAAAACTAGCTGCTCTGATAACAGTTGTTGTTTTTTGCATTGCTTTTATCATTTCATTTTCAGTATCTCTGCCACAAATAAAGACACTGAATGAACTAAATGACAGACATTCCCAAATCCAGACAAAGCATAGAGATAGATTCGGTGTGCCGCAGTATCGGGTTCTGTGTTCATCTCGCCGTGACACTAGAAAGGTGATTATCATTTGTTTATTTATTCAGGTTTTAAAGGGAGAAAAAACGGCATTTCAAAGAGGCTGAGGCTGTGGCGTAAATGATTAGTCTCCCAAAGCCGTAACATGAAGGCCACAAATCAAAGCCCTGGCGCTAACAGACACACGCACTTACTCGTGCACACACACATACACACATACACACACACACACAAAACCCTCCTTGGACTGATTACATTTTGCAAGAAGATTTAATTAAGGAATTTTTAATGAGGCTTCTGCTGGCACTGCCAAGAACTGTTTTGATATTTGCACTGCATAATGCATAAAATTTGTCTAAACATCTCGGCAGTTGATGCGCGGGGAGGCAGCAGATAAGCCCAGATATAGTTTCAATTTCCGTGTTGGGGAAAATAAGAAAGGGAAGAAGAGGAGGAGAAAAAAGGAAAATGAGAACTCATAAAAAGGGCAAATGCGGCCTGGTACATCTTAGGGAGGGAGGGATGGAGGGGGGGTTATGGGGCGGGGAGGGGGGCTCTGGGGGAGGATCATCACTGGCTTCCACGCTAATGAGAGCACACTCGCACTAAAAAGCAGCTTTGTAAACCCGTCTACACCCACCTTCCCCTCTGCAGGAAAAGCGCAAAAACTTCTTTATCTCCGAGCTCCTCCAGAGTTTGAGGTTTAAAAGCTTCCTTCGTAGTGTTTAGTCACAGTTTTGCCTCTTAAACGCTTTCCTGCACCCACCATTGCCTTGCACTTTGATCGGCGCGTCTCCAATGTAACGCGAGATGTGCGGCAATCTCTGTATCGTGACCGTATTAATATTTAATCGCCTGCTGAATAGCAGCGGCCCATTAGCCCCCTGACGCGGCGAGTGGGAATTGTCCACCGGCAAAACGATACAGCTGGGTGATGAGCAGAGGGGTGGACCGCTCTCCCAACAGACCCTAATGTACACAAGGATGAACAGAGCGATGAGTGTGTGAGCGTGGCACTCTCGGGGGCTGTTAGGCATGGTCCGGATCGTACCCTACATTCGGTCAAATGCACTCGACCCTCGCACCACAAGACAGATCCTCTGATTTGTCATTCAGTTCTACTCGAATGAATCAACTACGTTTTATTTTAATTGACTACACTGACCCAAAGAACAGAGCTGTAGCCCTGCAGATGTGATGTGTTCTGAATATTTAGCCTGACGGACAAGAAGACGAAATAAAAAAACGTTGCATGTGGGTTCAGTGTTTTCTCTTTATATTTTTTATACTTCTAATCACTGAATGAAAGAGTTTTAAGAAGACCAATTTTAGCCTCGTGGCTTAAATCCAACTCCAACCTGATAGCAAATGAACAGAGAGTCGTCATTTCGCTCCGGTATGAAGGCGGCCTTAACGAACTTCCCGAGTGCGATCAGTGAAAACCTCCTGCGCTACGAGAAAAAACACGAGGCGTTTTCTGTCTGCTTCGGCAGATGGTGCTCTTGGCAGCAGCAATACAAATGTTTATTTGTGTGTTTTGAGCCGTAATTGGAGGTTTTTAACAGTCATCATCGTCAGGGTTATAATCAGCCTGTAAACACTCAGGAAATGGGCCTCTTTAAAGCAGTGCCAATCTGCCGCAGCCCGGGCCAGTCAGACACCGAGAGCGAGAGAGAGGAGAGGAGAGGAAAAGAGAAGAGAAGAGAGGAGAGGAAGGGGAGGGCAGCACACAGACACACTCAAACCTTTCTATTAGGCCTAACCTTTCCCTGATTAAAGCACAGCCTGTTAACCTGGAGTGTCGAGCGCTGATTTGGCAGGGTTTAAAGCACGGGCAAATGAGTGAATTACGTCTGGGGTTACAGTTTAATAAGAGTCTACCTACTGCTTCTGAAGCCAATGGAACTAATTTGGTAGAGATTGCTGTGACTGAAGTGTGAATTGTAATCACATGGTTGTGGGAGCGTGGGCAGGTAGGAGATCTGGCTTTTCTGTCGGCGTTTGTAGTCGCCAGTAAATGGCTCCTGTGCTCCGTGAAGATGATTCTGTCAGTGTGAGGGTGTTTATCGGTGGAGGATAAAAGGCTAAATTGCCCTTTAAAGCTCAGCCCTGTATGGATAGAGGTCACGTTTCACTTCCTCACGAGAAGGGGCTGAAAATCAGTCATTCGGAACCGTTCGGCAAAAGGTTATGCTTTTAATTGCACATAAAAGCTTTTCTTTCAGCGTGGTAAAGGCTGTTCTGTTGTTTTACTGAAGCAGATATCTTGATCTGGAAAGGTGAGGGTGGTGATGATTTTGCGCTGATTGTGTTTGCAGGTTTTCAGGGAGCCAGCACTGTGGGCACGTGCACTGTGCCTATCAGTACCGAGAGCATTACCACTGCATGGACCCTGAGTGCAACTATCAGGTGAGCACACACACACACACACACACTCAAGTGCACAAACACAAACACACTAAACATAATAGACACAGACACACAAACACACACACACACACTCGAATGCACAAACACTCAAACACACAGACAAACAAAAAGACACACTCTAAACATAATAGACACACACACTAACACACACATACACACTCGATTGCACAAACACTCAAACACACAGACAAACAAAAAGACACACTCTAAACATAAGACACACACACTAACACACACACACACTCGATTGCACAAACACTCAAACACACAGACAAACAAAAAGACACACTCTAAACATAAGACACACACACTAACACACACATACACACTCGATTGCACAAACACTCAAACACACAGACAAACAAAAAGACACACTCTAAACATAATAGACACACACACTAACACACACATACACACTCGATTGCACAAACACTCAAACACACAGACAAACAAAAAGACACACTCTAAACATAATAGACAAACACACACACACTCAAATGCACAAACACTCAAACACACACACAAACAAAAAGACACACTCTAAACATAATAGACAAACACACACACACTCAAATGCACAAACACTCAAACACACACACAAACAAAAAGACACACTCTAAACATAATAGACAAACACACACACACACACTCAAATGCACAAACACAAACACACTAAACATAATAGACACAGACACACAAACACACACACACACACTCGAATGCACAAACACTCAAACACACAGACAAACAAAAAGACACACTTTAAACATAATAGACACACACACTAACACACACACACACACTCGATTGCACAAACACTCAAACACACAGACAAACAAAAAGACACACTCTAAACATAAGACACACACACTAACACACACACACACACTCGATTGCACAAACACTCAAACACACAGACAAACAAAAAGACACACTCTAAACATAAGACACACACACTAACACACACACACACACTCGATTGCACAAACACTCAAACACACAGACAAACAAAAAGACACACTCTAAACATAAGACACACACACTAACACACACACACACACTCGATTGCACAAACACTCAAACACACAGACAAACAAAAAGACACACTCTAAACATAATAGACAAACACACACACACACTCAAATGCACAAACACTCAAACACACACACAAACACAAAGACACACTCTAAACATAATAGACAAACACACACACACTCAAATGCACAAACACTCAAACACACACACAAACAAAAAGACACACTCTAAACATAATAGACAAACACACACACACACTCAAATGCACAAACACTCAAACACACACACAAACACAAAGACACACTCTAAACATAATAGACAAACACACACACACACACACTCAAATGCACAAACACTCAAACACACACACAAACACAAAGACACACTCTAAACATAATAGACACACACACAAACACACACTCGAACGCACGAACTCAAACACACACAAACACAAAGACACACTCTAAACATACTAGACACACACACTAAGCACACAAACACACACACTCAAACACAAAAGACACAGACAAAGCACACACACTCAAATACACAAACACACACAAAGCACACACACTCAAATACACAAACACACACAAAGCACACACACTCAAACAAAAGACACAGACAAAGCACACACTCAAATACACAAACACACACAAAGCACACACACTCAAATACACAAACACACACAAAGCACACACACTCAAATACACAAACACACACAAAACACACACACTCAAATACACAAACACACACAAAGCACACACACTCAAATACACAAACACACACAAAACACACACACTCAAATACACAAACACACACAAAGCACACACACTCAAATACACAAACACACACAAAGCACACACACTCAAATACACAAACACACACAAAGCACACACACTCAAATACACAAACACACACAAGCACACACACTGAAATACACAAACACACAAGCACACACACTGAAATACACAAACACACAAGCACACACACTCAAATACACAAACACACACAAGCACACACACTCAAATACACAAACACACAAGCACACACACTCAAATACACAAACACACAAGCACACACACTGAAATATACAAACACACACAAGCACACACTGAAATACACAAACACACAAGCACACACACTGAAATACACAAACACACACACACTCAAATACACAAACACACACAAAACACACACTCAAATACACAAACACACACACTCAAATACACAAACACATACAAAGCACACACACTCAAATACACAAACACACACAAACACACACACTCAAATACACAAACACACAAAGCACACACTCAAATACACAAACACACACAAACACACTCAAATACACAAACATACAAAGCACACACACTCAAATACACAAACACACAAAGCACACACTCAAATACACAAACACACAAACACACTCAAATACACAAACATACAAAGCACACACACTCAAATACACAAACATACAAAGCACACACACTCAAATACACAAACACACAAAGCACACACTCAAATACACAAACACACACAAACACACACACACTCAAATACACAAACACATACAAAGCACACACACTCAAATACACAAACACACACAAACACACACACACTCAAATACACAAACACATACAAAGCACACACACTCAAATACACAAACACACACACACTCAAATACACAAACACACACAAAGCACACACACTCAAATACACAAACACACACAAACACACACACTCAAATACACAAACACACACAAAGCACATACACTCAAATACACAAACACACACAAAGCACACACTCAAATACACAAACACACACAAAGCACATACACTCAAATACACAAACACACACACACTCAAATACACAAACACACACAAACACACACACTCAAATACACAAACACATACAAAGCACACACACTCAAATACACAAACACACACACACTCAAATACACAAACACATACAAAGCACACACACTCAAATACACAAACACACACAAAGCACACACACTCAAATACACAAACACACACAAACACACATTCAAATACACAAACACACACAAAGCACATACACTCAAATACACAAACACACACAAAGCACATACACTCAAATACACAAACACACACACACACACTCAAATACACAAACACACACAAAGCACACACTCAAATACACAAACACACACACTCAAATACACAAACACATACAAAGCACACACACTCAAATACACAAACACACACAAACACACACACTCAAATACACAAACACACACAAAGCACACACTCAAATACACAAACACACACACTCAAATACACAAACACACACAAACACATACACTCAAATACACAAACACACACAAAGCACATACACTCAAATACACAAACACACACAAAGCACACACTCAAATACACAAACACACACAAAGCACACACTCAAATACACAAACACACACAAAGCACACACACTCAAATACACAAACACACACAAAGCACATACACTCAAATACACAAACACACACAAGCACACACACTCAAATACACAAACACACACAAAGCACACACACTCAAATACACAAACACACACAAACACATACACTCAAATACACAAACACACACAAAGCACATACACTCAAATACACAAACACACACAAAGCACACACTCAAATACACAAACACACACAAAGCACACACTCAAATACACAAACACACACAAAGCACACACACTCAAATACACAAACACACACAAAGCACATACACTCAAATACACAAACACACACAAGCACACACACTCAAATACACAAACACACACAAAGCACACACACTCAAATACACAAACACACACAAAGCACACACTCAAATACACAAACACACACAAAGCACACACACTCAAATACACAAACACACACAAAGCACACACTCAAATACACAAACACACACAAAGCACACACACTCAAATACACAAACACACACAAAGCACATACACTCAAATACACAAACACACACAAGCACACACACTCAAATACACAAACACACACAAACACACACTCAAATACACAAACACACACAAAGCACACACACTCAAATACACAAACACACACAAAGCACATACACTCAAATACACAAACACACACAAACACACAGAAACACACACACTCAAATACACAAACACACACAAACACACACAAGCACACACACTCAAATACACAAACACACACAAACACACACACTCAAATACACAAACACACACAAACACACACAAACACACACACTCAAATACACAAACACACACAAGCACACACACTCAAATACACAAACACACACAAACACACAGAAACACACACACTCAAATACACAAACACACACAAACACACACAAGCACACACACTCAAATACACAAACACACACAAACACACACAAGCACACACACTCAAATACACAAACACACACAAAGCACATACACTCAAATACACAAACACACACAAGCACACACACTCAAATACACAAACACACACAAAGCACACACACTCAAATACACAAACACACACAAAGCACATACACTCAAATACACAAACACACACAAACACACAGAAACACACACACTCAAATACACAAACACACACAAACACACACAAGCACACACACTCAAATACACAAACACACACAAACACACAGAAACACACACACTCAAATACACAAACACACACAAACACACACAAGCACACACACTCAAATACACAAACACACACAAACACACAGAAACACACACACTCAAATACACAAACACACAAACACACAAGCACACACACTCAAATACACAAACACACACAAACACACAGAAACACACACACTCAAATACACAAACACACACAAACACACACAAGCACACACACTCAAATACACAAACACACAGAAACACACACACTCAAATACACAAACACACACAAACACACACAAGCACACACACTCAAATACACAAACACACACAAACACACAGAAACACACACACTCAAATACACAAACACACACAAGCACACACACTCAAATACACAAACACACACAAACACACAGAAACACACACACTCAAATACACAAACACACACAAGCACACACACTCAAATACACAAACACACACAAACACACAGAAACACACACACTCAAATACACAAACACACACAAGCACACACAAACACACACAAACACACAAGCACACACATGAAATATTTGATATTTAACCAAATCAAAACTTATAAATAAAAAATAAAATAAAAAATGTATCCATTACAAGTTTGCTCTTTAAAACGTATGGATTTGTGTCGCCTTCACATCCATTTTCCTTCTTAAAAACTTTTATGAGTCAAACAACTGAGTTAATGTCATGAAGTAATGTCCATTAAAACCAATATGCATTTAGATGCAAAACACACAGATTGGCTTCGTCAGAAATATCTCTCCGATTTGTTTCAAATAATCATTGATGATGATAACGTCAGATTTTCTCTCCAAAACTCCCTTTAATCTAACAGACTGGCTGCAAAATTCCTCCTCCCACCGTCGCCCCGATACCCCGCCCCCTTCCACTTCCCAGACGCCTTGATAAATGAGACGATGTGGGCCGAATAATGTCGTAGCCTAACAGTCACAGTCGAGCGCCTCAAAACGGCCATCTCTCACGCTTTAAAAAGCCGCCAGAGCAAACAAGCAGAGAGGTTTCCGGAACCTCGTCTGATGAGAGGACGAGTCCATAACTCACGAGCCCTCGGAGTCATAAGAAAGTGTCAAACCACTGTTCTGACCCCTTGCTTACTGTGTGGTGAAGAGGCTGATAAAATTTCTGTGAGAGTTTGAACTCAAAGTGCTTGCTGCCTTCTAACAGGAAAGCGTAGCACTGAATAACGTCAGGTTCATTTAGACCCTTTTTATTAGTAGAATAAATCCGAACTCAATAAGATTGTTCCTGTAGCGTTTTTTTTTTTCCTCTCTCTCTTTTTATTTTTTCTTCCGAGGACATCTGCTATTACTCTGGGGCGACTGCTAATCCCCCTTTCACGTTATTAATCTGATCCATGTCCCGAGAGTTGTCATGTACGACGCAGCAGAATCAGCATTAAGCAGATCAGAACGCTGGCACTTCAGCCTCCTGCGCATATGGTGGGAAAAGAAAGAGCGACTACGACTAGACGGAATAGAAGGCCATCCTTTACGCCAGCCCCGAAAGCTGTTCTCTGTGTGAAGTGTAGTAATTCCAAATCTTTCAATACAAACATGTCGAGATCTTGTTAGTAAAGGAGACAGCTGTTGCGCTGAACTCTGAGCTCACGTTCGAGCTTTGCGGAGAAACGATTCGTCAGACAAAAAAAAAAAAAAAAACCTTGCTTTGTAAGATACATCATTAGAAATTGGATCAGGTGAACCTCGAGCGGCTCGGAGACGGAGGCGACGACAGGCAGATATCTACAGATAGGTTGTATCTCAAATGCTTGGCTAGATGCTTCTAGAAGAAAAGCAAGGCTCAAATGAGCAGGCTTTTGGAAGTGATAACTCATGAAATGTTACATGACACAGCGGTGGAATATTACCCCCGGCCGGCTCGGCTGCGACACCGGGCCCTTCTTCTCCTTTCATGGCCTTGTGCTCATCCCGCACAGTACTGAGAATCCTAAAATAAATGTAGCAGGTCCTCATAACCCTAGATGACCACTCTGACTGAAACTTAAAGCTCCCTTTCAGCTCTTTCCCTCCTTTCTGGAAAATTCTATCACATATATCTCAAGGATCTGGCCTGATCGGACCCAGTATTGCTGTGGATATCTTTTCTGTACCGAAAGGAGAAAGACGATATACGATATCTTCTCGAATTAGACGTGTATTGTGTATTTCTGTGAGCAATTTCTTCCCCTGTATGTAAGACAAGCTCCGTGTATACCCAATTACATTTTGCATTTTAGACGTTTCTGTCATATTTTTGTCTCCTGTTGCACGTTTCTGTAGAAAATAAGCTCATTGATTTCACTGGCTCTTGTTACACTTCCTGTAACATCAGCTTAAGCCCAATTACCGCAGATTTGTTTCCTCGCTTCTATCTCAAGTTCTCGACCCCCCCCACATCCCGTTTTGTTTGTTTTTGTTTTTTGTTTTTGTTTTTTCCCCTCCTCTCTCCACTCTGCTGCGTCGGGATCATTTTTAGGAGGGAATCTTGGTGTATTCCCTTCTTATTACATGCAAACCCTGAACGAAAAACCCACGCTTTACTACTTTAATTAAAATCGCAATCAGCTGGGGGAATGAAAAGCGAAACATTTTTTGGTGTCTTGTTTGTTTGTTTGTCATCTCTTTTCCCCGCACACGTTTGAGAAATCGTCTGCACGGAACATAATTTCTCTGAAGCCGAGAACATCGGAACTATGATCTTGCAAGTCGAGCGATCCGTCTTAATTAAACCGCTGGAAAAGTAATAAAGATGCAGGCGGAGAAATTTTGCGCAAACAACCAGGCAGGAAGAAGTGTACTCGTCTTCATATTGAAGCAGAGGGATGAGGGAGATGAAAGAAAATGGACGAACGAAAAAATGTAAAAAGAAAAAAATAATAATTCATACACTCGTCGTATCATGAGATCATTCGGAGACGTCTTGCGCTGGACACATGCTTCAAATCGCTGACTTGGCTGCCAGTTGGCTCTCGTGCTGCGCAGCTGTTGCCAGACTGATAAAATAACATGTTGCTAGTTTCCTACACTACACACACACACACACCCACACCCACACACACACACACACACACACAGACAACTAGCAAGCAGCCTTCAGTAACCTGTTGCTGTGTTCCTGCTGAACAGAGATTCACGAGTAAACAGGATGTGATAAGGCACTACAACATGCACAAGAAGAGGGACAACTCTCTGCAGCACGGCTTCATGCGCTTCAGCCCTTTGGATGACTGCAGCGTCTATTACCACGGCTGCCACCTGAACGGCAAGAGCACTCACTACCACTGTATGCAGGTAAACAGTGTAGCACAACAACACCACCACCACCACCACCATTACCTCCAGCGCTGCCACACTCACACAGTCAAAACATCTCTCTATATGACTAATACGGCTAAGATCAGAGTAGAAAGGTTGCACACTAAAAGTGAAAAACAGAGTAAATAAAATGCAGCATCTGTGGCGCAAAAGATCCGAGAACATTTCGAACCGCATGTCGCAGAGCTGCTCCTGCATCTATAAGCAGCACCCGAACCGCTTCCATCTCAATGCCACTCAGCCATAGGAAAAGAGCGCCAGATGCTCTTCACGATCCTGCCGCTTAACCAGGCCTATAAAAGGTTGTTACAGGTTCTTCCACTTTTTCCATTAGGCCCGAATTACCATTTAAGAGCAGTTTTCATTCGTCTGACAAAAGGTGTCATAAAGTAAATAAGAGACAAATTAAAACGGATGAACAAGACACAGCCGTGCGCTTCCCTCGCACTCTCTCTCGCTCCTTAATTGGCATGGATAAAAATGCAGTTAGTTGTTTATATAAACTCGACATTTTTCATCTTTTAGTACCAAGAGCAGAGTCGGAGATTATATCCCCGGCGGATTTGTTTAATTTTTTTTTCACATCTGCTTATTTTCAAGGTGTCACCGGTCCCGAGTGCTTTTTCACCGCGGGGTGCAGCGGCCAAGGGCAGACGGCTTAAGATGTATTCTTTCTTAAACCCCCCTAACGGCGTAATTGTTATTAGACATTTCAGCTCTTGTTTTAACAGCTCTGAGAACCAGCAGATGTTGGCACCCGTTCTGCTGATTTACAGGGGGAAAAAAAACAGAGTGGCATTTTTTTCATTGTTTGACTCAATATGGTGAAGTTGCCCTGTTTGCGCGGCTGAAAAGTGCCAGGGATGATATACAATTGCTGGTTTTAATTCAAACATTAGTCTGTGCTCCCCTGCTGCCCGGAGGGCTCCTGAGTGCTGCTGCTGAGTAACAGAAGCGTTCAGACGAAAGAAAGTGACAGTCTCGGTGACTGCATCCCCTCCTCCATCTCTTACATTCGTTCTGCAATTTAACAGCAAGTCAGAGACGGTGGCCTTCTAATACAGAGTTGTATGTGTGGAAAGCCTTAAATGGAAGAAAGTTCTAACCACACACCACTCTGCTATGTTGCAGTTGCATTGTCTTATTTATTAAGGTCAGGCTTACACTATGCAAGTTTAGTGCACTTTTTGTCGTTTGCACTCAACTTGCACTTTGCATTGCCTATGAAAAGAAAAAAAAACACACACACACACACACACACACACTGCAGCTGTTTATGTGAAGCAGAAATATTCTTCTTCTTTTTCTTCTACTTATGTGCCAAATAATTAAGCACCTCCATGCATGATCTGATGAGAAATGGTAATCTAATTCTTACTGCTGACATCATTTTATACCGCTGAGTCACCAGTAAGGAAAGAAGTAGAATGACATGTATAGATACCTATTCTGTCATTTATTTATTTTTTTCCGTTTCATAAATCCATGGATCGAGGTGAGAATGATGTCAGGGTAACTCGTGGAAAGAAACCTGTACCCTCACCCCTGTCACCTTTTGCTATTACAGTTCGCTATTTTACTCGAGCTTAAAAATATGCTTCAGGTACAGTTTTTTAGGTCAGAAACTTAACCACTCCCCGGATTGATTTTTTTTTTTGTTGTTGTTGTTGTTGTGCAAAACCGAGGAATCCAACCACCAACATAGAGTTCTCAGAGTATTCACTTTCCTCCCCTGCAACCTTGTGAAAGCCGCAACATTTACTGTAGGTTGTCATCCGCCTCTGCTTCACGTCTACTTCAAGCACATTTGTTTTTTCCTTTCCCTGTTTCCACTAGGTGGGCTGTAACAAGGTGTACACTAGTACCTCCGATGTCATGACTCATGAGAACTTCCATAAGAAGAACGCACAGCTGATAAACGACGGCTTCCAGAGGTTCCGGGCCACTGAAGACTGCGGGACTGTGAGCTGTCAGTTCTACGGGCAGAAGACCACCCACTTCCACTGCAGGTGAGGACCGGATCGTCCTTGGACATCTGGATAGTATCCATGTACAATAAACGCAAATTCAACAGCGCTCCCTTTGTTTTCCTCTGCCTATTTTCCCCCCTCCAGGCGTCCCGGGTGCACCTTCACCTTCAAGAACAAGTGTGACATTGAGAAGCACAAGAGCTACCACATCAAGGATGATGCGTACGCCAAGGACGGCTTCAAGAAATTTTACAAGTACGAGGAGTGCAAGTACGAGGGCTGCGTGTACAGCAAGGCCACCAACCACTTCCACTGCATCCGCCAGGGCTGTGGCTTCACCTTCACCTCCACCAGCCAAATGACTTCGCACAAACGCAAACACGAGCGCCGTCACGTCCGCTCCTCGGGCATGCTAGGCCTAACGTCGTCCTTCCTCCTTCCCAAGGAGGAGCACGAAGAATCCAGTAACGATGACCTGGTGGACTTCTCGGCCATCAGTAGCAAGAACTCCAGCCTGAGTGCTTCGCCCACGACTCAGCAGTCCTCCACTGTGCCGCACCTGATGTCCACACCCACTACAGCCAGTACCTCCAGCCCCAGTGTCAAGCCCACTACCACTCTGCCCGCAGCCAGCCGAATCTCCACTCTCCTCTCGCAGGCTCTTCCCAGCAACCTCCCGGTGGCCCTGGCGCTTTCTGGCAGCGCTCTGAGCGGTGCGTCCAACTCATTCTTCCCACTTTTACCCCGGCTGCCCCTGCAGATGCCCTCAGCAGCTGCTGGCATGATCTCTGCCGTGAGCTCCAGTGCCCTCTCCACACCCCGCGACACGGTGGCTCCAAGCTCCAGTTCAGTTGGTGAGGCGGCATCTGTGGCCTCAACCCCGACTTCCTACTCTGCCTCCTCCATCATGGACAAGATCTCGGCCAGTAAGGGTTTGATATCACCCATGATGGCAAGGTTGGCTGCTGCTGCACTCAGTACGACTAGCAACCCTGACACAGGTTAGTGCCTTAATAGGCCTTGCATATTATTATTATTATTATTATTATTATTATTATTATTATTGTTGTTGTTGTTGTTGTTATCCTTTTCAAGCATTCAACTTGAAAACTCTTGCCATTAAAAAAAAGTGAAGGGTGCACACCTCCGGGCTTCCCTCTTCTCCCTCTCTCTTTCTCTTAATTTCGGATTTCACTTTTGCTTTCTCTTTTCTCTTCTTTGTCTATTTCATAATTTTTTTTTAAACTTTATACACACAGGTTCACAAATAACCTGATCATCCTACCTATTTATCTCATTTATTAGTGCATAAAAATCAGTAAAATATAATAGGAACTTAACAGGAACTGTGATCTGTGAGCATTTAGTAATGCTGTTTGTATGAGATATATAAAAAGGAAGAATAAGAAAACAGGTCCCATCTTTCCTTTTCACACCATTCTACCACCAGCACTTCCTCTTCTCTTTCTCTATCTCTCTCTCTCTCTCTCTCTGCTCTCTCTGACAGTAAAAAGGGCACACGCGGGCCATCAGCTCATTTGCTCGGCAGACAGTACACAAATCTCTGATTTCAGGATTAGGGCAAATATTGAGGGGCTGCTTTGCTGCCCTAGTCCTGTTATTGCAGTGATCATTGCCTTGATACCCACAATCCATTAGCTGATAAGTGCTGGAGTGGTAGCGAGCGGCCCCCGTAAAGCCGCCTCTAATAGCGTTCTCAGGAGGTTTCCAGACTCTGTGTTCTACATGCTTCCTCATCATCAGCCTCTTATCTGTGTGCGCACTCGCGCCGACCAAATGGAGCCTGAACAAAATTAAGTTGAGAAATTGAAGGTATAAAGCTCCTTTTTTTTTTTTTTTTATAATGCAGACTGATATAAAAAAAAAGAAAGAAAGAAAGAAAGAAAGAAAAATAACAGAAATTGTTGAGGCAGAAATGAGTCAGTGCTCAGTGAGGTGTGTGTTCTAATATATTCAATTTGACATTACATCTGTATTTCCCGGATGGGAATGGAGGATTTTTAGACACTAATACATTAATGCATGAATATGAATGATTTCTTGCAGGAGTCGGATCCTGTGAAAAGTCTCTTTCCGGCACATTTAGCAGAAACTTAATGCTGTGAAAACCTCTTCTTGACTCGTTTAGCAGTGTCTCTCCTTTAAGCATACGTGCAGCACTAGGTGAGCTGGTGTTTGGGGTGTTTGGAGCAGGTGGGCTGCGGATAAAGACGGCATGGTGGAGGTTGTGTGTAAAGGGAATGGGGAGAAGAGAGCAGGCCCAGCTGCGGTATGGGGTGTGTATCCTGTCAGACACTTACTCCACCTCCGAGATCTCTGCAGATACACCAAGAGATGAGCACCAGCAAAGGAAAGAGGGAGAACACAACCTCCGAGGGGTGGGATGGGGGTCCGTGTGGTAGAGGGGGCACAGATGGTGTGACTCCATTCACTAGAGAAAGAAAATGTGTGTGTGTGTGTGTGTGACATGACTTCACACTTCATCACCGAGGTTGTGAGAATGTCTCGTGTTTAATTTAGTTAAGTATGAGAAACGAAAAAATGTTGAGAGAGAGAAGAAAGAAAAAAAAAGCCCCGCACTAGGCAGATCATGAAGTGTCATTGCTAAATTTATGTGTTTGCTCAGAAATGGCGTGCGAACAGGACATTTGTGTAAAATATGAAGAGGATGTGGTCAGAGCCCAGCGTTTAGAAAAGAGTGAACAATGTTTACTGCGGCTATTTTCTCACAGTTACTTTTTTTTTCCTCGCAGTTTCTTTTTTTTTTTTTTTTTTTGATGCGCAAGAAATGCAACATTTCGGTGTCATCCGCTGCACTGACAACAAGACTTTGCTAATGCATTCAGGTAGCATCAAGTCCTTTACTGAACGTTCAGGGGCTTGCATTTTTTTTTATTTTTTTTGAAACACCAGCCTCCTCCGGAGTGTTACTCCAGATCCTGCAATCTAAAGGGCTCACTAATTAGGCATACAGTACAAATGATCTTTCACAAGCGCGGTAACTTAGCAGGAGTAATTACACGCTAGAACATTATTCTTGGATAATTTCCAGAAAAATCCCTCTTTGAGATCGCGCCTGAGCTCTTTTTCTTTTTTTCTTTTTTTTCCCCTCTCTCTCTCTTGCTCTCTCTCTCTCGCTAAGATTATCAGCGAGTTTGTCATGCAGACTGTGAGGCTGATAAAGAATTTAATGACTTCCCTTTCATGTGGTCATTATTTAACTGTCTTTTTTTAAACTTCAGGCAATTCATTCCCACAGGCAGTCTAAAGCGGCGCGAGCGTGCTGGCTGTGGTTTGAAGTGTGTGTGAGTGTGTGTGTGTAGGAGTGGAGTGTGATCAGAGAGGAGACAGAGGTTAACCTGGTGATGATTAGTTGTGTGTTGGTCGTGCGCTAGTTCAAAAGATAACCAGAGAGACCTTTGTTGAACTGTTATAGTAAAATGGGGATTTCGCAGTCGTAGTTATGGCAGTTCCTCCGAATGAGTCATAATTTGCCTAGTCACTTTTTTTAACTAATGTAAACAGCCGTAAATGACAATGATGATGTCTGGCTTCCAGGATTTGCCATCACACACACACACACACACACACACATACGGCAATGAGGGCCAAGGGCACACAGTAAAGCCGTGTCCTTGCCTGTCACTATTCCTCAACAGGCCTGACTTCCTGAAAAGCAAGTTCTCCACAAAACCAATCACGGCTGATGCACTCAGCACTTCTATTCCTCTCCTTTTTTTTCCAAAATAAAATACCACTTAGAGGCCACTAAAGGCCTGGCTTTCACTGTATAGCCTAAGGACAAATTAATATTTCAGTCACTTGGGGATTGGGGGAAAAGCCAGGTCACTCATTCTTGTCAGCATTTTTACCCCCATTCTGTATTTTTTTTAATCCACATACAAAAAAATGAGAGCTGTCTAAATGATTTGATTGGCTGTCACCGATTGGCTGCCACCTCCAATATGACTGATGGAGGAGATGTTTCTTTTGGGCAAGCTCAGTGTCTGACCGCCGTCCGTCGTCAGGCCAACAAGGACAAGTGGCGATGAGAGGGGGAGGAGGAGGGACGGGTGGATGGGGTGGTGGGTGGTTTAGCGGGAGGGATTCGCTCCATCTGAAGCTGCCACTTTCCCTCAGCATTAGCGTGCACTGTAATGACCGGTTAAGAGGCAGGCACGCAAATGGGTTGTGACAAGTGCTGCTGAAAAAAGAGTCTTTTTCCCTCATTCCTCCCGCCTCTCAATCACCATTTAAATGCCTTGACGGCTTGACATAATTCTGCAATAATTATCACTGCCAGCCCTCTCCTCGGCCTGGACACAAGTCAGATCGGATCTCATCACAGGGTAATAATGCTGACCAACAATAACTTCTCTCTCTCCCCTTCATCTTTCTGTCTCCTCAGGAAACGGACAGCAGGCTCAGGCAAGCCGGTTTAATCCGGTTCAAGTCAAGCAGGAGCCTATGGACAGCACCTCTGGGCCTTCCCAGGAGTCCATGCAAGAACACAGCCTTGACCTGAGCAAGAAAGACCACGGGTACGTCTCTACGGTGTCTGAGCTGGCACGCCTTGTCCACCCCCATTCCCACACGCAACCCCGCACCACACACCGCCTCGTGATTTATCTCCTGAATAATAGTGTATTGTGTTAATTAGTGTGAGTGCTCTTGTTAAAACCACCTCACAAGGTGGGTCTGCAAAGTGGTCAAGGAGGAGATTTACACACTGTCCCCTTCCTCAGGCTCAAGTGCCCCCTGTGTGGAAATCCATCACACAAATGTAAAGATTTCCCCATAATATTTTTTTCCCCGACCTTTTATAATGCACGTGTCATGTATGAAACATGACACGTTCATTTAAATGAAAGGCCATTTGTGTAAACCTTGATTTTACCCCACACCCAAACCCAGGCCACAACACACACTAACTCCACTCCCACTCGCCAACCTCACCACTCAGCCTTATACATTAAGTTACATCTTATTTATGTGTCTATTTCCTTCATTGCATATTCACGCAGTCAGAAATAAATAATAATATTTACTGTTCCCATGCAAATCTTTGCCTAAACATTGCCCATTTTGCTCATTCCAGTAATGAATCAAACGGACACCCTGCGCCGGGAAATCCATCTCCTTTATCCTCACTTATGAATAAGGTAAGATCCATCCATCATGCACTTTCCAGCCCAAGACGTATTAGCAACACGCAGAGCGGGCTGTTTGTTTTTTAATGTTTCGCCCGCTAATAAGATGAGTTTGTATCATTTAAATTTTCCAGCCATTTTTCATACAGTGTAATTTCGGCCCTCCGCTCACAAATTAATATAATGAAGCAAGAGCTGGATGCCATGCCAGATATATAGAGATGTTTGTTTTTTGATGAGCTGTTTTGAACTTGGGGCGCATTTTTTTTCCTTCCTCCTCCTCCTCCTCCTCCTCTCTCTCTCTCTCTCACCCGCTCTCTTTTCTATTCTAGCTGCTCTGTCTTTATTTATGGAGTTTGTAAATTATTTGATTAAAAAGTCAGCAGTGAGGAATAAAAAGAGCAAGCATCACCCTCATTTTTTAAAAAGACTAAGTGTTGCTGGGTGAATATTTAAATGTTGTGTGTTTTTGTGGAGATTAAAATGGACATTGTTGTTTTAATCATACATCTTTTCTGACTAATATAAATGCTATAGAGTGTGAATTCCATTACCTTGATGATTTAAAGAGGTATCGGACTGTAGGGGGATTTTTTTTCCTCTCTCAAGGCCTCCTTTTTCCTCTCTCTCTCTCTCTCTCTCTCTCTCTGTTCCTCTCTCTTTGCCTTTCTTTCGATGTTCCACTGACTCAGTCATACCCAGGCCTCATTCAGGGCTTCTGGCACAGTGCAGCTTGTGGGCGTTTTTAGGACTCCCACTCGGACTCGACACACTGCATAAAGCTCACCCAGACAGACAAACACACACACACACACATTCAAAGAACACTTGGCATGTGTGTTGGCCTGCGCTCAAGTGGAGGCTGATTGTGTTTGTAAACCCAGTGTAATAACACTTGTCTGAGCATGCTTGCTCACGTGTACCAGTGTGTGAAGGTGTGTTCACTCTGTGTGCAGATGTCGCAGGTGAATCCGGGTTTCTTCAACGCTCTGAACTTGAAGTCAGAGCTGGAAAGCAGCCAGGCAGCTGATAGCTCAGACGCAGCTCAGTACCTCAGTAGGCTGATCAAAAGACCAGTTCCGGAAAAACCCGCCGAGCTCTGGAAGACCTACCTGCGCAGGTGCGATGCACATGCACTGTCCATAATCTTGTTCCTTCTCCTGACTCCTGGCTCCCAATATCCTGCTGTGTTCAAGTCCATTATTCTTCACTGGCTTCAGTGTGATTCCTGTTTTTACTTAACCCTGAACCTGTGCTTTGTCATTCTCGCTCGTTGTCTGCTTTTATCCTGTCACTGCCGTGTTTGTCCCTGCGATGCAGCGATGTAGAAATAAAACACTTGGCCACGACAAATGATATTATGTGTATAAACTCAAAGCCAACACAATATGTCACGGCTGCATCTGTGCAATGTGTTTTCATGCTATTCAGCCACACGTCAGCTAAGCAGAACACAGTGAAAGGAGAATTTGTCCTGATAACTGTTTTGCTTGTGTTATGTTGTGTTGCTTTTTAACGTTTTTTTTTTGTTGTTCTTTTATATGCAGATATGATACCAATGAAGTCTGTGATGCCCAGTGTGACTTCCTGCACAAAGTCCACTTTCACTGTCTTGTGGAGGACTGCGGCGCTCTCTTCAGTACAGTGGACGGAGCCATCAAACACTCCAAGTAAGCCTGCGATTCATTCCCATGCACACTCTTAATGAGCATTAGATTGAGATTTGAGCTCTTTGGAACGATCTCTCTCTCACTCTCTCTGTCTCTCTCGCCCCTATTTACGTCATTATTTGGAAGTGATGTTAATGATGTGCTATGTTTAGCAGCTATATCACGGCCTCACCGGTGGATCTAATTGGATGTAATGATGTCTCTCTGTCTCCCATTAGCTTCCACTTCAGAGCCAACCTAAAGGTTAAACCAGAGACCGCTTTCAATGAGGCCAAGGAGTCCAGCGAGGGCGTCCCCAATCAGCTCGCTGTGCCCGTCTCTGTGCCCAACACTCCGCCCATGGACGTGCCCAGTGCAGCAGTGTCGGGGGCCTATGCCTCTTCACCTTCGCTGTTGGCATGGAAGCAGCTGACGGGCTCCATCCCTCCACTTCCTGCCTCCGTGCCCAACATGGCCGCTTCCTCGCCTCTCGCTACCACTTCATTGGAAAACGCCAAGCCTCAGGTCAAACCGGGCTTCCTGCAGTTTCAAGACAAGTAAGTGTTTCAAAGCAGATTGGTTATATATATATATGTAAAGGAGAAGATAAATGAGCTAGTTAACTCATGCTCTCTGTGTATTTTTCCCCCCAGTGACCCCTGTCTAGCAACTGACTGCAAATACTCCAACAAATTCCACTTTCACTGTTTGTTTGGCAACTGCAAGTACGTGTGTAAGACGTCCGGAAAGGCCGAGTCACATTGTCTGGACCACATCAACCCCAACAACAGCTTGGTCAATGTGCGAGACCAGTTCTCTTACTACTCGCTACAGTGTCTCTGTCCCAACCAGGTGAGCTGAGAAACTCACAGCTACAGCACAAACTTATGCAAGAAAACCCCCTCCCAAAAAAAAAACAAAAATGCAAAGCAAGCAGATGTTTACTTATAATTAAAACTAAATATTTATGCGCTCTCATTACCACATGGTACAAAAAAAAAAAAATTCAGATGAAAAATACGTAAATACACCAAAGTGGGAAGGGAGAAGGAAAAGTGTAGGCTTTTCATCAAAAATGTCATCATTAATAGAACAAAGCACTCGTTGTGCTTCCTGTGCTCTTATTCGGAGCTAAACCTGTTCTAAATGAATTCATTTATGCACCACATTCCCCACTCCTCTAACCCCCCTACTCCTCTCCTGAGCAGAGGAGATCCTGTTTGTCGTCTCCTGAGGGAGATGCCTCTCAGTAAACAGATGGCGGTTTGGAAACAGGGTTACAACACAGGAGGGAAATGCTCTTACCTCGGTGAGCAAGTCGTATAAAACATAGGCTTCAATTTGCTCCGGTGATATTTAGTTTGGTCAGTGGCTCAAGTTTCCAACAGAGCTGGACAGTTAAACTTATATACAAATATATAATAACTATATTATTAACTAACACATATAGAAGAGCAGCAGTAGCAGCAATTGGCTATTGATGAGCTCAAATCCCACCGCCACCGAGCTGGAACTGGTGGCCCCTGGAGCAATATTCCTAAATCTTCAGCTGTTCAGTTGTATCCTTCCTCAGTTGTAAGTTGCACTGGATAACAGGGTCAACTACTATTACAATCCCAAAGTTAATTATCTTCTAAAAACACTATGTCCGAAAGCGTTCTCTTAAAGTACAACATGTTGTGTCGTTTATTGAAGCATGACATGCCAGGTCTAGTTATAGTAAATTTCCTTTTATCACATATATTATAATATCTGTATCATCAGCCTCCTTATTCTTTTTGTTACAAAGCTGGAGACTCCTTCCATAAATGAAAACAAAGCCTTAAATCTCCTTACAGAAAATTGATGAAAGAAAGCTTTAAGTATAACTCTTTTTTTCCAGATTTGCACTTGTCCATGTTCAGCATTGAAGGTCTTCTTCAGGTCACCCTCCACAGTGGTGGTTGATGGCTCATAGGAAAGGAGACACTCAGGATTTCAGTTTCTAGCTAGTCTACTAGGGTCTATATATTTATGGAAAAGTTAAAAAATTAAAATGGTGTTATCGAACCAATTTCTACTCTCTGAGAAGTGATGGTTCATAAAATTTGAAGGTCTTCTCTTCAACCACTAAAATCGTGGTTAAGGTGATGGACTACAGAGCAAAAGGTTGTGAGTTTGAATCCCAGGTCCACCAAGCTGCCACTGCTGGGCCCCTGAGCAAGGCCCTTAATTGCTAATAGGCATTTAAAAAATGAGCTAAAATGTAAGTTTGCTCTGCTAAATGCCAGAAAGGTAAATGATGAGTTACTTTTCATTCTGTCAGTGAAAAAGTATACTGGTAAAAAGACCGGTTGTTAAAAACGCTGCTCATCAGTGAAATTTCTGTCTTGTCTCCCAGCTCTGTGAGTTCAGGATGAGAGGACACTATCACTGTCTGAGACCGGGCTGCTACTTTGTCACCAACATCACCACCAAGCTGCCGTGGCACATCAAGAAGCACGAGAAAGCCGAGCGACGCGCAGCCAACGGCTTCAAATACTTCACCAAGAGAGAGGAGTGTGCCCGCCTCGGTAAGGCCCTGGCTCCGACTCAGCAGATCAGAGATTTTCGCTGTGTGATTTGCTGTGTGTTTAGTGTTGGTGAAAGAATTCCACGGTGTCTTGTGGTGTATAGACTTCCTACACGCCTCATTATTTCAGTCGTGGTGTTATTATTAAAAGCCAGTGTTTCCTGGCAGGCTTTTTTCATTCCGAAGTCGTACTTTATCCACCGACAGAGCAGAACAGAGGAGAAAAGGTGTGAAATCACATCAGCGATGATGTAACAGTAATCCCGCATCAATACAGTCCCCCCGCCGTGAACACGCTGTTTCCACACACTTCAGCAGGCAGAGGGGGAAAAAAGCATCTCCCTCTGCTGACATTGCTAATTGTTCCACTATCACAGCGCAATCACGGACGCACAAAAGCAGCGAGCGGGATTCTGTAAAAAGGTTTCGCTGTAGTAGTATCCGTGTCTCATCACATCAGTACCAACCTGCTGATGCTGGATATTTTGTACTAAATATTTAATAAAGTCAAAACACCATCAGATTCCCAGCTATGTCAGATATATATATGTTTCATAACAAATAGTCGGAGCCACGTTAAAAATGGCTGCGGCAAAACCCGAAAGCCGGGGACGGTTCATTTAGATTAAAATCAGCCCAAGAAAAATGGTGTCTGCCTTTTTTGTCATACATTAATACTTCAGTATTTATAGTAAGCAATCAAACAGAGGCTGTTTTCTTGGGTATATTTAACCTGTCAGGAATGAGCAATTACACATGTTTGTTAATTACTGTGCCTGTCGAGCTCGGTCTGTTTGTGTTGCTCTTTTTCAAACCTCGATCATCATCACACAGGCAAATTGAAAGCCTTTTTTTTTTTCCTTCTTCCTTTCTCTCTCTCCTCCCCTTCTCTGCGGTACAGAAAAAGAACAACTTTATGACAGAGTGGAAAGAAAGTTTGAGAAACTATTTCTGATTTGTAGCACACAAACAAACAAACAGGGGCATGTTACCAAAGAGAGCAGGGGGATGATGAGGAATTGATGGTTCAGCTGGACTGGGAGCAGGGTTTCCATGGCAGCAACATTAAACACACCACTGAGGATGAGGTTACCAGGAAGCGCAGGCACAAAGATCTGCAATATTTCGGCTTGTCATTCTTATTTGCTCAGCTCGCTCTGTTTAAAGTGTCTTGCCCGTGCGTGCGTACAAAAGCGATCTGACGGCAAGCAGCTTGTTGCACCATGCCGTGCCACCGATGCCATGGTAACAGACCAGACGGCACCTGCCCTGAACGCTCCGCTTTTGATTATTTTTCTGTGCATTATTTGCAATAAAATTATCACGAGCGTCCATTTGATTAGTCCATAAAAAAGCGGTCATTTAATTAAAAAAAAAAAAAAAAGAAGAAGAAGAACAAAGCATATAGCAATTAAAAATCTGCAGGGCTAACCGTTATGAAGGGAGGAGAGGAGAAAAGAGAAAAAGAGCGATGGACTGAACAAATACAATAACAGCAGATAGGTTGTGAAAAATGAATTTAATATGGAAATAATTGTGTGTTTACTTTGGTTTGCAGGGTTGTGCATTATTGCCTCTCCAAATGCAGAATGTATTTATGTAAATTCCAAATTGAATAAAAGATGTCATTGTAATAAAGAGCACCACAGGTCTAATCTCCGAAAGCTCCACTTTCTCAGTGTGACACTTTTGGAGAAAGTAATAAGAGCTGGACTCATCTGCTCCGGCTTTTCCTCATCACCACCTTATTTATTGAGAAGCGGTGCAGGATTCGGCGGCTCGGAGGTCAGCCTTTGTTGCTTTCCGGTATTAATAAGAAATACCTTCTATTTTTCCTGCTTAGGCTGCAAGTACAACCAGGTGAACAGCCACTTCCACTGCATCCGTGAAGGCTGCATGTTCTCCTTCCTGCTTAAGCACCAGATGACCTCTCACGCCCGCAAGCACATGAGGAGGATGCTGGGAAAGAACTTCGACCGAGTTCCGTCCCAGGTATGTTATGTCTACCAACATTTGATGCCATGACAGTAAAGTCCACCTGAACGACATGACTCCCTTTTCCATGAGTCTAGGAGTGTCCTAGAAAATGCACTCAGCCTTGTCACCTAAACACTTGCATCTCCTCAGTTTCCTAAAGGTGATTGGAAGAAGAAAATTAGGTTCTATGATGATTCAATAATAACTTCAAAACCCCTGCACCACCTTGGTTGGGGGCTCGATTGCCACATCCACCTTGTGTGTGTGTGTGAAGTTTGTAGCTTCTCCCAGTGCTCCAGCATTTCCCGTGGGTACTCTAGTTTTCTCCACCAGTCCAAAGACATGCACTATAGTGAGTGTGAATGGGTCTGAGTGTGTGTGATTGTGCTCTGTGATTGATTGACACCAATAGTTGAGTCCACTTGGATAGACTCCTTGTGACATCTTATATGAATGGTACAGAAAATGGATGGATGGATGGATGGATGGATTTTAAGTAAAGAATTAGAATTTCATTAATGTCCCCAATTAAATAGTAATATAGAGCCATTGCTAGCAATTAAAAGTGTAGAACCACATTTTTAAATGGTTACACGTTTTCTTAGATTCAACGGTGAAACATTTTTACATTCTTGAAGTGTTACAAAGCCTAAATGGCAGCCCAGTTGTGGAAGCACCGACTTAGTCATGTACACTGTTGTTTTGCATGAGCACAAATTAGAAGCACGTTGACTGTAATGCAAATCATTGCTAATCGTATAGTAGGAATTGTTTCGCGGCTGGTTTGTGGACTGATTTGTGTATCCCCTATGCTAGGTGATGCCTCCTGGTCACCAAACAGAGGAGATGCAGCACATGGCTAGCATGACCTCTTCCGGCAGCATGGGCACCCTCTCGAGCATGACTTCAAGCTTCTCCAACATGACAGATGACAACGATGACTACATGGACTACATGGCTGGAGAAAGTCCACTGGGCCTTTCGTCTGAGTCCTCCAACCAAGACCGCAGCTGCACCAGCACTCCTGTGGGCAATGACAGCTCCCCTGCAGGTGAGGACTTTTCACCATCATCATCATCATCATCTTCATGACCACTTTTCATTACCATCAACAGTATATTTAATCTTAGGTTTCCATTAAAGAGTTCATTATTTGATTGAAATGAATAGAAAGCTCAAGCTGGCTGTCATTAGCTAGTGGAATAAAACGTTCAAATGTACGAATGTCGCTTAATCAGCTGCACCGCACAAGCGTCACAGGATCCTCTGGGGTTTATGCCCCTAACAAGAGGCATCAATTAAAAATAGCTGCCTCCGCTGTATTTTTCCATTGCCAATTATAAACGTAACAACTTGTTCATGAAGCATCCGAGGCAGCCAGTGTTTACCAGCAGTAATGACACTTATCAAATTATGGAGCAGTAAATTTATCATATAGTCTCACACACACACACGCTTCTCCTCACATTATGCCATGCCTGTGGCAACTTAACTGAGGCATAGCAGACTCATAATATCCACCTACACCATGTCAACCTGAGAGAGTACACATCTCTGGGCTTAAATCTGGGCTTTCGCTATTCACTCTAGCCTTTCCTGCATTGGAATGAGTTACATGTTTTCACCGTTTGGTTCGAAAAATATTTATCTTTCATTCTCATCACT
Organism: Hemibagrus wyckioides; assembly: GCF_019097595.1. NCBI lineage: Eukaryota > Metazoa > Chordata > Actinopteri > Siluriformes > Bagridae > Hemibagrus > Hemibagrus wyckioides. The sequence continues at coordinate 16,736,804 of NC_080724.1, forward strand.
GTTGCTTTTGGCTGTTTGATTTTTTTCTGTCGCCATTTGGCTTTTGGTATTTCATTATTTGATCTCTTCCTTTTCTACCTCCCATCCCTGTGTGTTTGCGTGTATGTGTGTGTGTGTGTATGTGTGTGTGAATGCACCTGTCTGGATTTCTCGTCCACGCCCTTCCTTTCCTCCTCTCTACCACTCTCCCTTGGCATCTCTGTAGGACCAGGTTCTCAGGTCCCTGCTTTTACTCCTACTTCTACTCCAACACCCACTACCTCTACTGACACTCCCCCCACCTCTCAGTCTGCACCTCCTCCTCTTCCACTTCCACTTCCTCCTCCACCTCCTCCATCTTTACCTCAGGCTCCACTCCAGTCCCAGCCTCCTTCTTTCCCCCCAACCCTCCTGCGTCCTCCTCTTTCCTCGCTCCCATACCTCCTCTCTCCATCCTGTGTCTCATACTCTCTGCTCAGCGCCTCTCTTGGAGCCACTCGGAGTGTTGTCATGCCAACCAACACACCAGCTTTCAGCCCCATCATTGCCACTCCGTCTCCGGTTAAAAATGACGTGCCTATAGTGCAGGACGCTGCAGGTACATCTCTCCTGCCTCTGTTAGACCTCTGCAGCTCTAGAGTAGATTGATTCAGGCCTCATCTGTCTACTTGTGTTTGTCTTTGAAGCAATGAAGCAGAAATTCAATAACTTTAGTTCAAACAAGGCATTACAGGGTGGACAAATCCCGGAAAGTGAATCCTTCACTGTCTTCTCACACCAAAAACATTACAGTTAATAAAACGGTAAACATATGACAGCTATTTTAGCCCAAGATAAACACTTACCTAGCTAGTCAGCTAAGTGCGTGCATTAATACATTAACACAGTTGTAAATATTTCTAATGGCTAACTGGACCCAGCTGGAGGGTTTTACGTTTGCAAACATGTATTTTTAAAGTGAAATGTTAAAATAACTACTGACAAAAATGTAATGTGCCATTTGACTAAAAAAAAAAAAAAAACAGCTCTATAATTTTGATATTTCAGAAAAGCAAAGAAATAATTTAATGTTATGTTAGCTAACTAGAAAAAAAATAAAACAAAAAAAAGGATATAAGCCAAAACTTTTTATTCAGTTAGTTTTAAAGTTAACTACTGAGGTAAAAAGTTAAAGTTAACTACTGAGGTAAAAAGTTAAAGTTAACTACTGAGGTAAAAAGTTAAAGTTAACTACTGAGGTAAAAGTTAAAGTCAACTACTGAGGTAAAAAGTTAACATTATGATAGCTAGATCGCAAAATAAAGCCAATTTGCTTCCTTTTTACTTCCTGTACTAATAAAAAAGTGATTCTGTGACAAAATCTGAAGAACAAGGACATCTTTCAGACAAGCACAAAATAAGAGTTAGTTATATTACCTAACTAGCTATTACAATAACCAGAATAATTAGCCTATGAATCATATGAAAGAATCCATGTTTGTGTGTAAAATCCTAAGAGAAAAGGGCCCCTTGGTGTTAACACTGGTGTTAATGGTGTTCACTAACCCTTGTAATTAGACCAGTTGGAGGGTGTTCCATGCAAAAATCCAAATATAAATAAATTCTGTTAATTAGCAAAAGCTACTAGGGAGAAGGCAATGCTAGTAATGCTATGTCGGCATCCTGCTAAGCTAACTAGTGAATGAGGTTAAGCATTGTGTTTGCTAGCTAGCAAAATGTCATTGAGAGCCATGTTTTTGCCTTATTACTTGCCATCCTAACAAAGTAGAAAACTATGATTAAGCAAGCTAGCAAGATTATATGTATGTATGATGAGCTAGATTACATTAAAGCACTAATACTGACAGGTGCAGGCTTTTTTGTGCGGTTAATGGGAAGAAGAAAAATTGCTAGTAATCACTATATGAGTGGTTGACTGAGTCACATGTCTGCCGGGAAGCGACTAATAAAACATTGATAGCCTGGACACATAATCTGCTTGTCCCGGGCACCAAGGCTAATCATTTGTCCACCTCTGTATTTGCTACAATTTTTTTAACCACATCTTAGTAGTAATCATTAATCATCTACTCATGATGACTTTCACTGACTACATTATGTTGCATGCAGTACCTGTCTTAAAGGCTGTTTTTCCCCTACAGGGCAATATCTATTAAACAAAATTTATTCCAACCTTTTAGAGTACATGCAGTGTATTACACACTGTCAGTGAACTGTGCTGTGTTGTCTTCCATTAGCTGTCCTAATTGTGCCAGGGTTTTATAGAGGCCGTACTTCTCCAGACAGGGATTAGCATTAGCAGTGACCTCAGGCTGCTCAGTAAAGCCCAAAGTTATACACAGAGGAATTTCTAGACTCATTACTTTTACACCTGATATACATCACAGACAAACATATTCCTATTGCAAGTTCTGTTAGATCGTAGTATGGACTCGTCAAACAAAGCAAATAGGCTGTATATTTGTAAAATCCATTGTGATCATTCCAGGTCTATAGTGTTTTTGTTGAAAGACTTTCTGCCGCATTTCAACAGCCCTAACGTGTGACTTTCCTCTTTTGCATCCATAGGGAATACCATCTCCATTCCAGCAGCAAGTGGTGCCAAGAAGCGCTTCTGGATCATCGAGGACATGTCGCCGTTCGGCAAGCGGCGCAAGACGGCATCCTCGCGCAAGATGCTGGACGAGGGCATGATGCTGGATGGCTTCCGCCGCTACGACCTGTATGAGGACTGCAGGGACACAGCATGCCAGTTCTCGCTCAAGGTGACTCACTACCACTGCACCCGCGAGAACTGTGGCTACCGGTTCTGTGGCCGCACTCACATGTACAAGCACGCGCAACATCATGACCGCGTCGATAACCTCGTCCTCGATGACTTCAAGCGCTTCAAGGCGTCGTTGAGCTGCGACGTGGCCGACTGTCAGTTCTCAGGCAACTCGACACACTTCCATTGCCTGCGCTGCCCCTTCCGCTGCACAGACAGCACCAAGGTGACGGCCCATCGCAAGCACCACGGGAAGCAGGACGTGATCAGCGCCGCAGGCTTCTGCCAGTTCAGCTCCAGCACCGACTGTGCCGTGCCCGATTGCAAGTACAAGCTCAAGTGCTCGCACTTCCACTGCACCTACCCTGAGTGCAAGCACACGGTGGTAGGCATGTCGCAGATGGACTCGCACAAGCGAAAGCATGAGAAGCAGGAGCGGGGTGACGTGCCCTCATCCATCTCTCCTAACCGGGAGGCAGGGCAACACCAGACAGGTCTGGTGGCACCACCAACTTCCATTAGTCTACCCCCTACATCACCTGGTGCTCAAGGGTTGCCCCACAATAATGCAGCCATGTACCTCCATTCAGCAATGGGCACAGAGTATCCAGACCACCCTCGCTCAACCCTCAACTTGGATGGCTCTCTGAACCTCGGCACCGATGTCAGCAGCTCACTGTTCTTCCTGAAGAACGCCAGCAGCCTGGGCCTCAGCGACTCGCTGGACCTGAGCAAGAAGCTGCAACACCGAGAGGCACTGTACCCTATGGGGCCTGGAGCTTCCATGCCTGCTTCCTTAAGCCTGAGCAACCCACAGGATGACACCACGGGCACGTCAGGCGAGCCCGAGGATGAGCTGTCACCCGACGAAGAGCCTACACACGAGGACGACGACGATGATGACGATGACGACGACGAGCCGGAGGAAGACCTCAACACAGACTCGTATGACGACTCCATGCCCGAGGCCGATGGAGACAAAGACAACGAAGAGTGTTTTGATGCTTCCATGAACCACGCCGAGGCTTCTCACCTGGAGAAAGACAAATCCGAGGCTGACCTGTAAACTTCACTGTACGCACTCGAAGAAACAATCCCTGCGTGCAATGAACAAAACCCCAGTTCGAGTGGCCTCGTTTATCACGTTTAGAGACACCGCACATGACAAGGAAATGACAAATACGCAAGAAAAGTGAAGGCCCAAAATGATTTACGATGTTTACATGATGACCAACATTATTAATTTAATTATGCATTAAAAATGAACAGAGAAACAGACAGACGAGGCCGTCTTTTACACTTGGGTGGCAATGTAAACATTTTCCTACGCATCAGTCTTTTTTCGTGTGTGTGCGTGCATGTTTGATTTTAATTTATTCGATTTTGTTACTTTTTTTTGTGTGTGGAAAAAATATATATATAAGAAAAAAACAATCTATATATATATATATATATATATATATATATATATATATATATATATATATATATATATATATATATATATGAATATCTATATACAGTAGATGTGTGTGGATGTTAAAATACATTTGAAGTGCAGTCACTGAACTGCGGAATCCAAGAAAGAAACGGCACGCTTTTAAAAAAAAGAAAGAAAAAAAGGATTAGTTGTTTTGTTTTTTTAATGAATGTGTTGAAACAACTGATTCATTAACATCCTGCATTATTATTATTATTATTATTATTAATTATTATTATTATTATTAGTGCAGGGGCCCGTAACAGTGCTTTGGTATTTTCCATTTCACACTTGATTCACTTTTTTTTTTTTTTTTAACGGTTCTTTCCGGTCATCACAGTTCTCACAGAAACGTTCTCAGTTGTGTCATAGGCTCCATTCCACAGTGTGTCTTTTGGGGACAAAACAGTGACAGTGACTGCAAATTTCAGGCCATAACACATCTATCTCAGTAAACGCACCTCACCAAAAAGCTAGCGGTGCACTCCATCGTTATTTCCTCCTCTCTCTCTCTCTCTCTCTCTCTCTCTCTTTTTTCTTTTTCAAAATGTGGACCGTTTTATCATTTTCTTTTTTTTCCTGGCATTGCATATTGCTAGTGCACTTTTGTATAGACGAGGTTAGATAGTCGAACCTCTATTTAAGACGTTTTGTTACGGTGTGCATCACTGCATTATTGTTGCTTTTATTTTTTTTTTGTTTGTTTTTCGTTTGTTATTGTTGTCACTGTTATCATTGCATTAGTCCTCCACTTGCACAGGCGTGACCAGTCGACGCTGGTGTTTGTTGCTGCAGAACGGCCCGTTGGGAAAACGGGACCAGACCGGGGAGGATCATGAATACTTGATGGTGCTGCTGCCCAGGGGGGGAAAAAAAAGGGAATCAATGCCAGCTCTTTGGCTCTCTATGGACTCCCACAATGCACCCAAGTATCCATCAGACAAAAGGACGGAAGTGTGTTCTCTGAACGTAGGGAAGATCTAGTAGCTTGTAGGTTAATTTTGTTCTCTTCTTTCTTTCTTTACAATTTGAGTAGCATGGATATTTAAAACAAACAAACAAAAAAAAGAAACAAACAAACAAAAAAAAAAAGGTAGTGAGAAAAAAATTCCCAGTTGGAGTCTGTGGTTGAAGATTCTTTAGAAACCTCATATATCTGCTCTGAACAAGAGAGACTTTCTTGGCTGTGGATTTAAGACAATGGAGGAACGTGTCACTGTAAGAAATGCTCAAGTGTGTGAATAATACAGACAAAAAAGCTACGTTTCGAGCGTCGTTTTCTCTTTCTTAAAAGCTGTGGTCTAGCTCCGATTACAACCGTTTATTTAATATTTATGTGACCTTGCGAAGAGAAACGTTTAGGGTGTTTTTTGCACTTTTTAGATTCATTTTTACCAGAAATACAATGGCATATATCTTTTAACAGGGAAATTATTGCTATACAATGTTTTATTTTGTTTTGGTTTTTCTT